>NW_015625593.1:67871-76030 GCF_001515625.1 Sinocyclocheilus rhinocerous | reverse complement strand
AAGGGGGTCTGAATACTTTCCGTACCCACTGTATATTTTTTTTAAATTCAGTTTAATTTAGAAAATAGACTGTGACATAAAGTGAGATACAGTATGAAAATGTGAGAAGATTTGGAATTTAATTTATTATTATTTATCATTGAATTTATTTTTTTACTTTTTAATTTAGTTTAATTTAGGAAAATGACTTGATTATAAAACAGGAAGATGCAGGATGACAAAATATCTTGAAATTTCTATTGGACAGACTACACTATTTTAAATAATGTATTATATTATTATTATTTAATTAATTTTCATATTTTATTTAATCTAATATAGAAAAATGACTAGTTGATACAACAGTGAGATGCAAGATTTAAAAAATTTGAACATTTTGAACAATTTAATTTATTATTATTTATTAATTATTTCATAAATTTTCTAGTTTTTAATTTAGAATTAAAAAAAAAACGACTAGCTGATAAAACAGTGAGATGCAGGATGAAAAAATATCTTGAACTTTTTAGAACAAAACTAGAAAATTTTGAATAATTAAATTTATTTATTAGCTACCATTTAATGCATTGTTTACTTTTTTATTTAGTCGAAATTTAGAAATAAATAAATGGCAAAAAGGTGTAGAATGGCAAAATGTTTTTATAGCTCAAACTGGAAAATTTAGCATATGATATCACCAGAAGACAAACGCTGGATTTGGACGTTCCTCTGAATACGGCGTGAGAATGAGCGTTTTTTAGCTTTCGGACACAGCACTTGTTTATTTAACTCCATTTTTTCAGCTGCGATTCCTTTTTTCTGCTTCCAGAAATGTTCTGAGCTTCGCGTCGGCTCCTTCAAAGGCTCTTTTATCTTCAGTCGAGTCTAATCTGAAATGTTTCGTTTGACATCCAAACGGCGCAGCTTGATGAATAATAAACGAGAGGCGTTGCATAAACACGGCTGATTAGCGCAGCGAGACTACTGTTCTGTAATCGCCGGCGCAGGAGGAAACCAATCAAATGAGACTCGTGCCGCTGTTCACTTTAATGCCTGATTCCAAGAAACACGCGCAGGTACTTCATGAGGATAAACGCTACATAGAAACCATCTGGAACAGTTCACACAAACATTAAAATACTGTTATTATTTACTCTTGCTGTTCATGCAACTCGCATCTTTCAGTGATTTTAATGGCATTTTTGGGCCACTAGGTTTCTGCTTTCTTTTTGTGGTTCTTCTCGTCTTGTGACTCATTTGTGTCACGATTCACTTGCATCGTCACATATTGCATCTACGTCATTAACAACCAAATATTAATATTAATATATATATACACACGTATAATTTTATATATATAATTCACTTGCATCGTCACATATTGTATCATTTTATATATATATATATATATATATATATATATATAAAGTATTTAAGTAAACATCTGTAGATCAATATTTCTGTTTATGACCAGTATTGGGGAAAGTTACTTTTAAAAGTAATCCATTACAATATCGCATTACTCCATGAAAAAGTAACTAATTGCAGTACTTAGTTACTTTTTATGGAAAGTAATGCATTACGTTACTTGTTGTCACCTGGGCTTTGTAATAACAAAAAAACACCAAAAGTTATATTTTTGACAACTGTAAAGGCCGATTTCTCTCAACACGGGGACAGGAGAGGTGTCAGTGAATAAATGGGAAAACAAAGTAACTTGCGTTACCTATTTTAAAAAGTAACTCAAATATTTAATTGGAAATTTAAAAGTAATGCATTCATTATACTAGTTACTTAAAAAGGAATCTGATTACGTAACTCGTATTATACCCCCAACACTGTTTATGACTATTCATTTTTTATTGCATATATTTATTTTTCTTTTATTCAATTTAGTCTAGATTAGAAAAATGCGTAGTTGATAAAACAGCGAGATGCAGGACGACAAATAAGCAAATATCTTGAACGTTTTGTAGTACAAGCTAGAAAATATTGAAGAATTAAATTTATTTATTATTTAAATTGTAATTTAATCATTTAGTCTAATTTAGGACAAATATCTAGTTGATTTATAAATAACTGTAAGATGCAGAATGAAAAATATATTGAACTTTTTGTAGCACACATTTAGAATAATTACATTTATTTATTTAGTTTAATTTTTAATTTAGTCTTTAAAAATGATTAGTTGATAAAACAGTGAGATGAAGGATGAAATGTTTTTAAAAACTTTTTATAGCACAAATCAGAAAACTTAGAACAAATTAATTAATTTATTATTATTTATTATTTTATATATTTTCTCATTTTTAATTTAGTCTAATTTATAAAATGACTAAAAAGTATCTAGAAAATTAAAATGTTATTTATTATTTATTTATTCTATAGATTTATTATTATTATTAAAATGATTTTCAAATATTTAGTCCACTTTAGAAAAATAACAATGATTTTAATTCACTTTTTGACCACTATGTTTTCTAAAGAGTGTCGTTCGATTTGTTTTGCGGAACAAAATATATATTCTTTCTCTTTGTATTTTATATATCAATCTGGTACAAGATAATCGTGTTTAAATCAATGTGATAAATGAGTTACATCAAAAGTAATCTAATAGTAATCAGAAAGTAGTCTGATTATATTACCTAAAATGTGTAATTTAATGGATTACGTTACTAACTACAATTTTTGTCATGTAATTTGGGATCAGTAATGGATTAATCTACTGTATCAAAATCTAGTTTGAATAATCAAGAGATGTTTTCCTCACTAAATATATGCTGATCAGGCTGTGTGTGTGTTGTGAGATGTTTAAGTTGTGTTGATGTTTGATTTGCAGATGCTGTCGTGAACCGTTTTCATGTTCAGTGGATGCCTGAATACTGCAGCCACAACCAAACCGGAGCGCCGCAGAAATCAGTGACTCAGGTCAGTGTGTTAGTGTTCATGAGGAGTTTCTGCTCTCCAGAAACGCAGAGTCTATTACGGGAGCACAGCCTCATTTCTCTTCATTACTGAAGCTGATTAGCGCGTGTTGTTTCAGATGATGTGCTCAGAATGTGCTCCAGTGCCTAAGAAAACACAAGCATTAAAATCACATTTCCAGGAAGCGGGATTTAATTTATCAAACCCCCAAAGCGGCCCCACCGGAGCCTGAACCTTATTCTTTCTCTTTGTATTTTATATATCAATCTGGTACAAGATAATCGTGTTTAAATCAATGTGATAAATGAGTTACATCAAAAGTAATCTAATAGTAATCAGAAAGTAGTCTGATTATATTACCTAAAATGTGTAATTTAATGGATTACGTTACTAACTACAATTTTTGTCATGTAATTTGGGATCAGTAATGGATTAATCTACTGTATCAAAATCTAGTTTGAATAATCAAGAGATGTTTTCCTCACTAAATATATGCTGATCAGGCTGTGTGTGTGTTGTGAGATGTTTAAGTTGTGTTGATGTTTGATTTGCAGATGCTGTCGTGAACCGTTTTCATGTTCAGTGGATGCCTGAATACTGCAGCCACAACCAAACCGGAGCGCCGCAGAAATCAGTGACTCAGGTCAGTGTGTTAGTGTTCATGAGGAGTTTCTGCTCTCCAGAAACGCAGAGTCTATTACGGGAGCACAGCCTCATTTCTCTTCATTACTGAAGCTGATTAGCGCGTGTTGTTTCAGATGATGTGCTCAGAATGTGCTCCAGTGCCTAAGAAAACACAAGCATTAAAATCACATTTCCAGGAAGCGGGATTTAATTTATCAAACCCCCAAAGCGGCCCCACCGGAGCCTGAACCTGCGGCCCCGAGCCGCGTTCTTCACCGCGCCGCACGCTAGCTGCTAGGAAACGTACGTTTGCTTTCTGTAGACGGCCGGGAATCATCGTGTTTAAATGTGTCGTCCCACTTCATGACTGAAAAACTAAATTTTTAACTTTTCCAAAGAAAATGGGATCGTTGTTTGCTTGTTAACTGTTGTTGTTGAGTGTTCTGGTTGCTAGGTGAAAGCTAGAGTGTTGTGGGTGGTTGCCAGGGTGTTGCTATGGGGTTGCTAAGTTGTTCTAGGTGTTGCTATGCAGTTTCTAAGGTGTTCTGGGAGGTTGCCAGGATGTTGCTATGGGGTTGCTATAGTGTTCAAGCTGGTTGCTTGGGTACTGCTATGCAGTTTCTAAGGTATTTTGGGTGGTTGTCAGAACATTGCTATGGGGTTGCTAAGGTGTTGTTGGTGGTTGCTATACAGTTTCTAATGTTTTCTGTGCTGGGTGGTTGCTAGGGTGTTGCTACGCAGTTTCTAAGATGTTCTGGGTGGTTGCCAGGACATTGCTGTGGGGTTACTTAGGTGTTCTGGGTGTTGCTATACAGTTTCTAAGGCATTCCAGGTGGTTGCTAGGGCACTGTTATGTAGTTGCCAAGATGTTCTAAGTGGTTGATAATGTGTTGCTATGCAGTTTCTAAGGTGTTCTGGGTGCTTGCTAGGGTGTTGCTATGCAGTTTCCATGGTGTTCCAAGTGGTTGCTATGGCATTGTTATGTAGACGTTACGGTGGTTGCTAATGTGTTGCTATGCACTTTTTAAAGTGTTCTAGTTGCTATGGGGTTGCTAGAATGTTGCTGTGCAGTTTATAAGGTGTTCTGGGTGATTGCTAATGTGTTGCTATGCAGTTTTTAAGGTGTTCTAGTTGCTATTGGGTTGGTAGAATTTTGCTGTGCAGTTTATAAGGTGTTCTGGGTGATTGCTAATGTGTTGCTATGCAGTTTCTAAGGTGTTCTAGTTGCTATGGGGTTGCTAGAATGTTGCTTTGCAGTTTATAAGGTGTTCTGGGTGGTTGTTAGGTCATCGCTGTGTAGTTGCTAGAATGTTCTAAGTGGTTGTTACTTTGTTGCTATGTGGTTGCTAGGGTGTTCTGTAGCTCAAACTATAGAACATGGTGTTAGTGATGCCAAGGTCATGGATTCGATTCCCAGGGAATGAACTGATCAGATGTAATACATGAATGTAATGCAGCTTTTATATGGAAGGCAGACGGGGCCAAAAGTCTTTAAACGGAACACATGAAATTTGATTGCAATGTCAATTGATGTCAATGCACACTGTTCATCCATGTTATCACAGCAGTTTTGAATGTGTTTCTTTTGTACGTGTAGACGCGGATTATGGCCGTGTTAAGGCATCAGTTTTTGCCATGTTTCTGTAGTATGTGTACAGATGAAGAGTTTTACTACATTAAGACCAATTTGAACGCGTCTCTTGACTTCTTGATTCTGGCCGTGTTCAAACGTGCAATACTTTTTAAAATAGATTTACCTCTAGATTTAGCCACATATGAATCCTTTCTTTAGTTTATTTAGTCTACTGTGCTAGAGTAATTTAATTAATGTAACGATGTAAATTAGGAATTTTCTACCTGAAAAACAAAGTTAAAGTAAACATCTAATAAGGACATGACAAATCATGACATAAGACTCACATCACACACAACATGCCATGTACTATCCCTCATGAACAAATATAACGTCTGATGTTTGCAGACATGCATACCAGTGTACCATTACGACATCCTTCATGAGTAAATATGAAATCTGATGTTTGTATACGTATATATATACCAACATACCATCATGTCACATATGCAAATATAGTCTCAAATACTTTTGAACTGATAAACGTGTAATACACACGACAAACAGTGTATGTTGACACGTCAAATTTCACGCATTCCGTTTAAAGACTTTTGGCACTGTCCACCTTCCATATCTTTAGGCATTGCTTGGGTCTGTGTTTTAGGACGGTTGCTAACGTTGCTAGCGTCACTCTTTGATAAACGTGTTTGTCTTTTGCAGGAGAACTTCATCAATCTGCCCGGTCTGCTGTTCTCCTGTAAGTACAGGGTCACCGTTCACACGCTCAACGCCAAACGACGCTCCAAAGATGAGAGCACCAGCTTCCTGACGCCGTCCTGCGCGACTCTCAGGAGCAAGAGCGTCAAACCCATCGCCTGTCCCGGAGACACCGGTGAGCATGGAGACGTTTATCACTCATCAGGAAGTGTTTGTTTTCAGGATGCGGCTTCATACACTTCATACATTTAGACATTTGAGGGGTTAAAGTGAGATAAAAATTCAGGTTTATTTAGGAGAACATTTATTTTTGTTACTATATTATAGCTTTTTATGGCTGCATATTATATTTACATTGTACCAGCTGTGTTATTTTAGTATCATTGATCTACTATTATAGTTTTTATCAATATTTTGAATGTTTATTTTTATATTTTAGTTTTAGTTTTTTTGTTGTTTGTTTTTGTAATTTTTATTAAATGTCTATATTGTTTTTATAAATTTTTTCCTTAATTTTTATTTCAGTCTTAGTACTTTTAGTACTTCTATCTATCTATCTATATATATATATATATATATATATATATATATATTCTGTTTTCATTGTATTTTTATTTAACGCTTTGATAATTTTGTTGTTTTGTCATTAGTTTTAGTTTTTCTTTTAAATGTCTACATAGTTTATAGTAATTTTTATTTCAGTTTTAGTTTGATTAATTTTGTTTTGTTTTTGTCATTTTTTTTTTTTTTTTACGTTTTTATAAATTTTTTTTCCAGTTTTAGATAGAAATGTTGCCTTGGCATCTAATTGAAATTTTTACTGAAAGTATAACTGTTTTTTTTTATTTTAGTTCCGTTAACATTTATTTTTAGTTAACATTTATAATTTGTCAATTTACATAAATGTTTTTTTTTTCAGACAATTTTAGTTAACAAGAAATAAAACTGAGATTGAGTGTCCTTTTGAGCCCATACCAGTGTTACTTTATTATCATTGATATACTATTATAGATTCTATTCATATTTTAAATTAATTTTTGTATTTTATAATTTCTGTTTTCCGTTAGTTAAAGTTTTAGTAATTTTATTGTTTTCACTTTTTAAAAATTTTATTTTTATTTTTATTTTCCATTTTAATTCTAAAGTTTTATTTATTTATTTTTTTCATTTTTAAATGCTATTATTAGTTTTATTTTCCATTTTAATTTTAGTTAAAGTTGTATTAATTTTGTTGTGTGATTTCATTTTTGTTAGTTTTTTTAAATACGTTTATTTAGTTTTTATTCATTTTTATTTTAACTTTAGTTATTTTAAATACAATCAACTTAAACTAAATTAAATTGAGAAATGTTGCCTTGGCAACTGACTGAAATAAAATAAGTTGTTTATATTTTATTTCAAGCACTGAAGAAGTCTTCAAAATGTTTAGTCTTAGTTAACAGTAATAACCCTGGTACTAAGTACTTCAAATAAAACCCTCTCTAACTTTCATTCACTGACTAGTTTCCTCATTTTTCATAATATGAATGTATTTTTGTCGTTCTTTTGTTACCTGTCATATTTATAAAAATCGGTGCATCCTCATGCACGCAGTCTGATTGGATCCCGAAGTGTTTCGTGTGGTTTTGTGTGGTCCGAGCCTTAACTCTCTGCTGTCCTCCTGATATATTTGATGTTTTTCTCAAACCACCCCAGCGCCGTCGAAGGTTTTGGCTAAGCCTGAGAATCTGACAGCGACCTTCAGCTTCCACGACGGTAACGTGACAGCTGGTTTCCTCTGGAGGGTGTCGCGAGCGCAGCCGCTTCAGCCCGTCACGGGGTTCCAGGTCACATGGGCGGAGGTTTCCAGCACGAGTCGTCCGAACAGCCTTCCCAACAGCATCATTTCCCAGTCTCAGATCCTGCCACCTGTGAGTCGTCTCCACACACGCTGTTCTCCCGTGAAAGCTACATAAATTACACTTACATTACGTGTTCTTGGCCCACACTTTCTTACCGGAGCGCCTCTCATGGAAAATTGGTTGCATGAGTCCAAGAGTGTAAAATATGATACACAATCATCTTGTGTGCGTAACGCCAGTGCTGGCATCGGCCCACAGGATCCGGATGATGAATCGAGCGCTGCATGAGGCTCAGAGGCTGTTCGTTTGCTCACCTTTTACTAACCAGACCTCTTATATGGATGCTTTCTGGATGAAGTAAGGCTGAGTGATTTAACAAATGTTCACAATGACTTTGTATGACTTTGTTGCCAGTAAAAATATAAATTAATATAATATTAAGTAATAATATAATTTATTTCTGTGGTGTATATATATATATATATATATATATACACTGA
>NW_015625593.1:65609-67788 GCF_001515625.1 Sinocyclocheilus rhinocerous | reverse complement strand
ATCTATCTATATATATATATATATATATATATATATATTCTGTTTTCATTGTATTTTTATTTAACGCTTTGATAATTTTGTTGTTTTGTCATTAGTTTTAGTTTTTCTTTTAAATGTCTACATAGTTTATAGTAATTTTTATTTCAGTTTTAGTTTGATTAATTTTGTTTTGTTTTTGTCATTTTTTTTTTTTTTTTACGTTTTTATAAATTTTTATTCCAGTTTTAGATAGAAATGTTGCCTTGGCATCTAATTGAAATTTTTACTGAAAGTATAACTGTTTTTTTTTATTTTAGTTCCGTTAACATTTATTTTTAGTTAACATTTATAATTTGTCAATTTACATAAATGTTTTTTTTTTCAGACAATTTTAGTTAACAAGAAATAAAACTGAGATTGAGTGTCCTTTTGAGCCCATACCAGTGTTACTTTATTATCATTGATATACTATTATAGATTCTATTCATATTTTAAATTAATTTTTGTATTTTATAATTTCTGTTTTCCGTTAGTTAAAGTTTTAGTAATTTTATTGTTTTCACTTTTTAAAAATTTTATTTTTATTTTTATTTTCCATTTTAATTCTAAAGTTTTATTTATTTATTTTTTTCATTTTTAAATGCTATTATTAGTTTTATTTTCCATTTTAATTTTAGTTAAAGTTGTATTAATTTTGTTGTGTGATTTCATTTTTGTTAGTTTTTTTAAATACGTTTATTTAGTTTTTATTCATTTTTATTTTAACTTTAGTTATTTTAAATACAATCAACTTAAACTAAATTAAATTGAGAAATGTTGCCTTGGCAACTGACTGAAATAAAATAAGTTGTTTATATTTTATTTCAAGCACTGAAGAAGTCTTCAAAATGTTTAGTCTTAGTTAACAGTAATAACCCTGGTACTAAGTACTTCAAATAAAACCCTCTCTAACTTTCATTCACTGACTAGTTTCCTCATTTTTCATAATATGAATGTATTTTTGTCGTTCTTTTGTTACCTGTCATATTTATAAAAATTGGTGCATCCTCATGCACGCAGTCCGATTCCCGAAGTGTTTGTATTAATTTTGTTGTGTGATTTCATTTTTGTTAGTTTTTTTAAATACGTTTATTTAGTTTTTATTCATTTTTATTTTAACTTTAGTTATTTTAAATACAATCAACTTAAACTAAATTAAATTGAGAAATGTTGCCTTGGCAACTGACTGAAATAAAATAAGTTGTTTATATTTTATTTCAAGCACTGAAGAAGTCTTCAAAATGTTTAGTCTTAGTTAACAGTAATAACCCTGGTACTAAGTGCTTCAAATAAAACCCTCACTAACTTTCATTCAGTGACTAGTTTCCTCATTTTTCATAATATGAATGTATTTTTGTCGTTCTTTTGTTACCTGTCATATTTATAAAAATCGGTGCATCCTCATGCACGCAGTCCGATTGGATCCCGAAGTGTTTCGTGTGGTTTTGTGTGGTCCGAGCCTTAACTCTCTGCTGTCCTCCTGATATATTTGATGTTTTTCTCAAACCCCCCCAGCGCCGTCGAAGGTTTTGGCTAAGCCTGAGAATCTGACAGCGACCTTCAGCTTCCACGACGGTAACGTGACAGCTGGTTTCCTCTGGAGGGTGTCGCGAGCGCAGCCGCTTCAGCCCGTCACGGGGTTCCAGGTCACATGGGCGGAGGTTTCCAGCACGAGTCGTCCGAACAGCCTTCCCAACAGCATCATTTCCCAGTCTCAGATCCTGCCACCTGTGAGTCGTCTCCACACACGCTGTTCTCCCGTGAAAGCTACATAAATTACACTTACATTACGTGTTCTTGGCCCACACTTTCTTACCGGAGCGCCTCTCATGGAAAATTGGTTGCATGAGTCCAAGAGTGTAAAATATGATACACAATCATCTTGTGTGCGTAACGCCAGTGCTGGCATCGGCCCACAGGATCCGGATGATGAATCGAGCGCTGCATGAGGCTCAGAGGCTGTTCGTTTGCTCACCTTTTACTAACCAGACCTCTTATATGGATGCTTTCTGGATGAAGTAAGGCTGAGTGATTTAACAAATGTTCACAATGACTTTGTATGACTTTGTTGCCAGTAAAAATATAAATTAATATAATATTAAGTAATAATATAATTTATTTCTGTGGTGTATATATATATATATATATATATATACACTGA
>NW_015625593.1:51865-52061 GCF_001515625.1 Sinocyclocheilus rhinocerous | reverse complement strand
ATAATATAATTTATTTCTGTGTTGTATATATATATATATATATATATACACTGATATATGGATAAATTTAAATTCTACATATAAATATAAATTATGTATAATTATATTAATTCATATATAAAATAACATTAAAAATCTGAATATATGTATATAATTTATATACTACACAAATTAAAATATTATAATACTACATATC
>NW_015625593.1:45668-51062 GCF_001515625.1 Sinocyclocheilus rhinocerous | reverse complement strand
AAATATAAAAATATAGAATATAAATATGAATATATAAATAATATAATTTAATATTTAAACTTTAAATATTAAATATAAAGCTGAAAAGTATTGAGATATCATTTTCAACTGTGTCACCCAGCCCTAATGTGCAGGTTTGTCTTGAAGTAAATAATTTATTGGAGTTATTATTGTTCATATGGTAGTTATTAGTATGTTCTCAGGGATGGATTGTCGTTTTGAGCTCATTGGTCCTCTGGCATCAGCGCTGTCAAACATCTAGAAGATCTTCTCCATCAATAACACTGGCTGCTCTCCTCCTAGAACAAACAGTTCAGCTTTAATCCACTCAGTCAGATTGAAATACATCAAATCCAATTGTGTCCAGTTCTCATTCGCATGACTCCTCAGATCTTTTCTGAAGATCGGTTCGAGGCACGCCGTCATTATCAGATTGGATTTGTGTATGAATGATGTGGAATCTGTGATGTTTATGGATGATTTCATTCTTCACGACGAGTAAATCTGAAAGGCTTCCAATGAGCTCATGACAGACATGTTGGAGAAACATCTACATGAGCTTCTTTCTTGAATAATCTGAATAATCCGAAAAGAGAAAATCCACTGGATTATACAGAAATTATAACATGGTCAATTAATATATAAACCGTTTTTGTTGCATTTCCATGAAAAGTGGCTTTATCGTGAAGGATCTGATGATGTTTCAGTCTAAAAGCTGTGTGTATTTTGTAATGTTTTCCAGGATCGTAATCGTCTGGTCGTGTCCAGCCTCAGGCCGGCCACCTTCTACAGGTTGAAGGTTCAGGTCATCACCGCGGCGGGAGAAGGACCTGCGACAAAGAAGATCTTCCAGACGCCCGACCGGCCGCCGCTTCAGCAAAGTAAGTCAACATTAGGGTTGGGAATCGAAAATTTATTCAGATTCCAGAATTGGATACTTAAGGTCAGGAATCGGATACTTGTTGTCAAATTAAAATTTAGATTCCGCCTATCGATTCCTATGCGCTTTTTTTCTGTGAGGACCGGACCTAGCGATCTGCCAGGACTTTGCTCGCTAATCTAAGCGCTCCAAAGTTTGGCTACATTTGCGATCAGAAGCCAAAAAAGCTCAGTATAATATCTGTGATAGCTAAACATGTTGCAAGAGAGGCGTCACCACCAACATGACAAAGCACTTTAACCCTCTAAGCGCGAAAGTCGCAAAATTGCGACAAGACGTCATACTTAACATTCATAAATTACATGTGATTTTGTTTAGTTGCCTAATGTTTTTTCTTCAGAATCATGAGAGAGCCACAACTTCCATTGGGGAAAAAAAAGAAAAAGAAAAAAACTCTTTATTTATCCAGAATCATGCAGTTCTATTTTGCACACAAACAGCTCTTAAAGAGTCCAGTTTTTATGTAGCCTGTTGATTTTTGTTCATAGATAAATGTTTGATATCATTATTTAATCACATTGGAATCGAAACTGGGAATCGAAAAGAATCGGAATCAGAACTGATAAAATTCAAACGATACCCAACCCTAGTCAACATAATTCTGGAGAAACCCAAAATGCTCATAATCAGATTAGTTACTTTTTTATGGATTACATGATTACATATTATTCATACAATGGCAGTAGATTCTTTTTTGCTCTTTTGATATTTCCTTTGTAAAAAATCGTACTGTGTGTCATTTTATATTCACAATATGTAAATGTCACGTCAATAAATTTATGATCCATGCTTCCAAATTTGGGGACAAAAGCATCTCTCAGTCAGTTAGACCATGTATGGGACGAATAATTATGCAGGTTACTAAACACTGCTGATATAGCTGTGAAACCCTATGTCTTCATCACTTTCACTAATTATTGATCTGGACAAAAATTTCATATATTTAAAGAAATATATTTTACAAATATTTAAAACCAGGAAAACTTTATTTTGCACACAAACAGCTCTTAAAGAGTCCCGTTTTTATGTAGCCTGTTGATTTTTGTTCATGGTATTCAGCTCCAATAAATGGTTTGCAAAAACGAGACACAGGATAAATGTTTGATATCATTATTTAATCACATTGGAATCGAAACTGGGAATCGAAAAGAATCGGAATCGGAACTGATAAAATTCAAACGATACCAAACCCTAGTCAACATAATTCTGGAGAAACCCAAAATGCTCATAATCAGATTAGTTACTTTTTTATGGATTACATGATTACATATCATTTGATATTATGATCAAGGGATTCCCAAACTTTTTTGTCAGTCAAACGCTTTGACCTGAAATATTTACTTGAAGTCCCCCTGAGACTGAACGTTAATATTTCAATCATGTAACGTCACATTTTGTCAGTTAGCATGCGATTCGCTCAGTGCATCGGCATAAATGTTAACGATGCGATGCATTGATTTAAAAATGTGTGCATCGGCTACAAGTTGCAATTTGTATTGTGATGCATTGTTTCTAACATATTTGCATTGGTAAAAACCGATTTAGTTCTATGTAATTACTAGTAGATGCGCTATACTTTTATTATTTAGAAAGTGGCCAATCTGTGACCAATATTTTATATGTAGATTGATTTCTCCTCTCTAAACTGGTTCTAGCTCTCATCACCGCTGCTGCTGCGTGAATCTGTGTAACTAATTTGTGCACGCTTATTCTTAAGCAGCCCTTAATGTCTATCGTGGGTCAAATCGATCCACCATGGCAAACAGTGAATACATTTGTGCAAAAAAGTGACTGTAAAGACTTATATTGTTAGAAAATATTTCTATTTTGAATAAATGCTGTTATTTTTAACTTTTTATTCATCAAAGAATCCCAAAAAAGGTATCACAGGTTCCAAAAAAATATTAAGCAGCAAAAACATATTTCCAACATATAATACATACATAGATATAATACACTTATTTTGAATAGACGCACAACACCCGTAAAATAAGTAGAACTATATATGATATACAACGGCAAAGTTTAGCACGCTCCGACGACAGACTCTCAGGATTATAATTGATACACTATTCATTTTAGTTTGTATTTTGTTTGCTTTATTTACATTTGTGTTTTGAGTTTTGATGGTGGTTTTGTTTCATGTTTTGTTCTATTTTATGAATTGGTGTTTTGAAGTTAGAGTTTTTGTTTTTAGTTTGCATTATAGTCTTGTTTTGTTTTTGATCCCATCATTCCAATACTTCTGCATCCCACAATGTCTCTTTTTAAACATTTTAAACCAGCTTCAGCTGCTTTAGACCAGGTTAGTTTCCCAGCATAAGTTGCCACAGTGACTAAGCTTGATCTAAGCCTTTGTTAAATTTGCTTTATGGAACCAAATCATTTGACAATGAGTCAGATAACTGAAATAAGCCTGGTTTATTTGGTAAACTTGTTTTATGAAACAGGCCTCAAGGCATTAGAAGTAATCATATTTTTTCCATTCCATCGAATCGCATTGTGTTGAATCGAATCGAATCGAATCGAAATCGGATCGCACTGCATCGTAATAGTTGTGAATCGTATCTCATCGCATCGGTAGCTGCTTCATATGTATCTTTAATGTATCGTATCGTTGGCTATGCTTCGGCCTCATTATGGAGATGCACATCCCTAGCATGCAGGTAAATAAAGTAAAAATTTTAGGTCATACATTTTAAGGTCATTTAATTAAGGTCATAAGTAATCTAAAAGTAATCCAAAAGTAGTCAGAATACATTACCTACAATTAGTAATCTAAATTACATTACTGACTACAATTTTCATCATGTAATTAGTAATCAGTATGAAAAAATGAGTTTGCTTTAATAGCACAGTCGCATTTGAGTAAATTGCTGCTTAGGTTTGAAACCCGCCGCAGGGTGTCCGGTAAGAGACTTGGTCAAAGATGGTTGAAATATGGGAGGAACCCCTTTATTTGTCACCTCAACAGCTCAGTGATTAATAAGGGCTGAACAGTTGTCCTTAGTTGTGGGTGTATAGTAGTGTGTGTGGTTTTTCTATAAAAACAGAAAATGCAGAGTAAATGTAAATATACATGATGAATGTTCAGCAAAACACACAATTGAACAGATTAATAAATAGAAGAAAACAAACTCGCTATGTCATATACATTAAATTAAAGTAAACAGCTTTATCTGTCGTATATCGTATCAGCGGTGCTGTCTGGACATGTTCAGTTGTTTACAACTTCAGAATATCTCAGAAACGAGCACTTAGTGAATAAATTACAACGAAATACAAACTGTAAAATTGTGAAATATTATTGCAATTTAAAATAACTGTTTCTATTATAATATACTTTAAAATATATATTTTTTTTGTGATGCAAATCTTAATTTTCATCAGCCGTTACTCCAGTCTTCAGTGTCACGTGATCCTTCAGGAATCATTCTAATATGCTGATTTATTATCAATATTGGAAACAGTTTTTGCTGCTTAATATTTTTTTGGATCCTGTTCACTTCAGCAGCACTTACATACATCAAACTTTACAGTTTTATTCCTATCGATAGTCTGAAATATTTTACTGAGGGGTTTGTTTATATATCATTCGCCTGAGGAATGTTTTATTCCTAAAATCATGGTGAAAATGTATTATTTTCTGGCTGTTGACAGTATTTTCTGATTCATGGAGTGATAAAAAGAGAAATCCAAAATTCCCTCTGGAAAAACCTTTACCTCTAATAAGACCGCAAAATCAAATAAGAATTTTATCCAATGTTTAGATTTATTTTCTGGAAATGTATGCAATAGGTGCAAATTTAATTAGATAATGCCTCATTTGTATATTTAAATATAACATTTAAGCAAAACTTGTAATACAAAAAATGTGCAATTCCTAATTTAATTAATCAACAGGGGAAATATGGTAATGTCTGCTCTATTAGTGAATTTTTTAGCCTATTCACCTGGGGTGAACTTACTTATTTGGATGTTTTTTCAGAAACCAATACTTTATCTGAAGTCATTTTGCTTCTCCAGTAAATGTATCTTAATTTAAGAATGTTTAGATATCTGTACTGGAAAACAAGACCAAAATACTGAGTAAAAAGTCATTTTTTAATAATTTATAACATGATTCACTGATAACCTTCCCTTCAGCAGTAAAAAAAAATCTGATTTTCCACATCATTATCAATCATGTGACATGAAAGACGTGTTTGACATCAATAACATCACAGCATTTTTAAATTTACTTAAATACAAAAGAGAAAAAAGCTGCTCAAACTTTCTACTAAACGTATCCCCAACACTTGGGCAAGTAACTGATGACAGAATATTAATTTGTGGTTAAATTATTACTATTTCATAATTCCATAATTTTAAAGCATATCTAATGCACACTTCAAAAGATGATTTTCTAACTCAGTATTTTTGTCTTGTGTTCCAGTACAAATATCTAAACATCC
>NW_015625593.1:33098-44020 GCF_001515625.1 Sinocyclocheilus rhinocerous | reverse complement strand
TCTTCTTCTTGCTTTACGGCAGATCGCAGACTTATAAGTGCATTACCGCCACCTATCTCTCAAATGGACCATTGACACTCTATCTTCAATCTCAATTAGGAGTGTCAATGTTTATTTGAGAGATAGGTGGCGGTAATGCACTTATGAGTCTGCGATCTGCTGTAAAGTAAGAAGAAGAAGAAGACGCGAACACGCTTCAGGACAGTTCGGACATTGCGGTTAATCAGAGGTAAAAAACAATAAAAATACTGTTCAGTTTCTTGCACAGGCCGATCGTTTCGTATCTTTACACATTAATGTATCGTCACGAGCCGCAGGGTTTAATTTGGTTGTGTTTGTGTATGTTTTTTTGACTCTCAAAGCCGTGATTCCCATCCACTTCCATTATATGACAGACTGCAACGGTTTGAGTTAAAAATCTTCGTTTGTGTTCTACTGAAGAAACAAAGTCACCTACATCTTGGATGTCAAAAATTTTCATTTTTGGGTGAACTATCCCTTTAAGTCTTGTTTTCTGAAAAAATATCCAAATTAAGTGAGTTTTTGCTTAAAACAAGAACAAATATATGAAATATATAAAATCAGGGTTTCCCTTTGAATTAAGTTTATTTTTCTGACCCAATTGACAGGTAGTTTACTTTTTTTAAGGTGTGACACTACAGGCAAAATTTTTTTTTCATGCATCAGTCAATGTTGAGATACTGGGCTATTTGGCTTTTCATAAAGTATTGTTTTAAAGTAATGGAAAGAAAACATGCAAAATACATATTTAAGCGTTTATTTCATTGCACTTTCGATTTCAATTCCAATCCACATTTTTAAAGGCATTAATGTTTTTCTTCACTTCAGCAGCACTTACATACATCAAACTTTACAGTTTTATTCCTATCGATAGTCTGAAGTATTTTACTGAGGGGTTTGTTTATATATCATTCGCCTGAGGAATGTTTTTTTTCCTAAAATCATAGTGAAAATTTATTATTTTCTGGCTGTTGACAGTATTTTCTGATTCATGGAGTGATAAAAAGAGAAATACAAAATTCCCTCTGGAAAAACCTTTACCTCTAATAAGACCAAATAAGAATTTTGAACCTGGTTTTATCCAATGTTTAGATTTATTTTCTGGAAATGTATGCAAATTAGAGCAAATTTAATTAGATAATGCCTCATTTGTATATTTAAATATAACATTTAAGCAAAACTTGTAATACAAAAAATGTGCAATTCCTAATTTAATTAATCAACAGGGGAAATATGGTAATGTCTGCTCTATTAGTGAATTTTTTAGCCTATTCACCTGGGGTGAACTTACTTATTTGGATGTTTTTTCAGAAACCAATACTTTATCTGAAGTCATTTTGCTTCTCCAGTAAATGTATCTTAATTTAAGAATGTTTAGATATCAAACAAGACCAACAAGACCAAAATACTGAGTAAAAAGTCATTTTTTAATAATTTATAACATGATTCACTGCCTTCAGCAGCTTCAGCAGTAAAAAAAAATCTGATTTTCCACATCATTATCAATCATGTGACATGAAAGACGTGTTTGACATCAATAACATCACAGCATTTTTAAATGTACTTAAATACAAAAGAGAAAAATCTGCTCAAACTTTCTACTAAACGTATCCCCAACACTTGGGCAAGTAACTGATGACAGAATATTAATTTGTGGTTAAATTATTACTATTTCATAATTCCATAATTTTAAAGCATATCTAATGCACACTTCAAAAGATGATTTTCTAACTCAGTATTTTTGTCTTGTGTTCCAGTACAAATATCTAAACATCCGTAAATCAAGATACATTTTCTTAAGAAGCAAAATGACTGAAGATAAAATCTTGTTTTCATATCAACATTAAGTGAGTTTTTGCTTAAAACCAGACGAAAAAAAATCTGACAATGGGGTCAGAAAATTTTAATTAAACTTAAATCAAAGGGTTGGCAGATTTTTTTGTTTTTTGTTTTAAGCAGAAACTCACTTCATTTTGATTATATTTCAGAAAATAAGACTTATTCTTAAGCCATTTTGTTTCTCAAGTCAATCTTGATTTAAGGATGTTTAGATATTTTTACTGGAAAACAAGTCAAAAATACTGATGAACATTATTTTTTGCAATAGAAATGTGTACAAATGTCAACATTTAAATATCTAAACTTCCTTAAATTAAAATACATTTACTTGAGAAGCAAAAAAAAAAATTATATTAAGATAATAAATCTTGTTTTCTGAAAAATGCATGAAAAATTTACAAGATTATTTTTGTGACCATGATGACAGATTTTTTTTGTTTAAAGCAAAAATTCACTTCATTTTGATAAATTTTTCAGAAAACAAGACTTAATTTTCCTTCTCTAGAAAATGTATCTTGGTTTAAGAATGTTTAGATATTTTTACTGGAAAACAAGTCAAAAATACTAAGTTAGAACATCATTTTCTTGCAGCGCATTGCGTGATCTCTCAGTTATGTTATTCAGGTGCATGATGTCCAAATGGAAGTAGAGATGTTGTGAAACGATGGCGCGTATCGAGTTGCACAGATGCTCTGTAATCACGGAGCTGGACGCTCTTCAGCGCAGGTCAAAGGTCGTCTTCCCTCTGAGGGGAGCCAGAGTCCTGCTTCTGCTACCAGGAGCCGGTCAGATGTAATCAACTCTGTCACGGAGGCTTTTTTCCATCCGTTCTTTGAATTAGACAGAGAACTGCTTAAATAAGACAAGCTGGAGAAATGCTCTGGAAGAAACTCCTGACCTGCACGTCTTTGAAATCTCTGAATGCTTCAGCATGTGAAGTCTTCTGAAAAAAGCCCTGTTTTTTTTTTTAATCACATGACTCGCATGGCTCTGAACCTCTGATGATTCGAAAAGTTATGACTGAAAGAGTTATTTATTTTTCTGTTTTCAAGATATATCGCGATATATCGTTATCGTTAATTCTTTTGGCCATGATAATCGTGTAGTGAAAAATATATATTATATAAATATATAATTTCATTTATATAATAATATAGTATAATTTATAAAATGTCATTTGGACATTATTATTTTTGCCATTTTAATAATAATTTCTGAGTTTGAGGATTCGAGTTCGTCTCGTAATTCTCGTAATTCACAGGTTAGTATACACACGTTTTACATCAACTATGAACTATTTAATCAGAATGTAGAGTTCGTTTCAGATGTTTTAATTACCAGGTCAGATTATTTCCAGGCAGTATGTGCTGGTTTATGAACTAATGGTTTTAGTGAAACGGTTGACGTCTCAGGACAGAGATGACGCAACATCAAGAGCGGCTCCGTTTTCCCATTCGATCCGCTCCGTCATATTCAGGCCAAGATTAATCGCAGATTCCAGCCGCTCTAATATAAAAATGCCAGTCATAGTTTAATGATTAGCAGACGAGCACAAGGCTTATGGCCTGCTGATTGTTTGGACATGTGCAGACGATAATTGACAGCATTTGTCAAAGCCGGTTCACGGCGGACTGTAGAAGAGAAAACAACACAGAAATAGAAGACTGTTTATCAGCATGTGTTATGATGAATAAGACCAGAGCCTTTACTGTTCACAGCTGTTGAGATGTTCGTGTTATACTGTACATTATCACGTCCATCACATATGTCTAAATATATATGAGAAAATGGATGGAAATCATATTTGTTAGAGTCCTTTTATCCAGGGTTGTTATAATTGACTAAAACTAAAACCATGCAAAAGCATTTTCCTTACTAAAATTGAATATAAATAATAAAATAAAAAACACATTTTATTTATCATTTTAATTTAGTTTTACGTTATGTACTAAAATAATTAAAAAGAAAACTGGAATAAAAAATAAGAAAAACTATATAGACATATTTAAAAACAACAGAAACTAATAAAAACTTTAACTAAAATTAACGAGAACAGACAATATAAAAATTAAATCTAATTCAAAATATTAACAAAAACTATAATAGCATCTCAGCAGTACTAAATTAACACTGCTTGTATCTCAATATTTTAATGAGTTGAGTGAATGTTCATCTTTGACTTTGTAATGTAACTAATTATATAATTGGAAATATTGTAGTATAGCAAAATAAGAGAAAACAATCCTCATATCTTATTTTTTTAGTTGAGGTCAAAGGTTTTGTTTCCCGGGGTTATTATAGTTAACTAAAACTGTATGGGTTATTTTATTTTATTTTATTTTATTTTATTTTATTGTAGTATAGCAAAATAAGAGAAAACAATCCTCATATCTTATTTTTTTAGTTGAGGTCAAAGGTTTTGTTTCCCGGGGTTATTATAGTTAACTAAAACTGTATGGGTTATTTTATTTTATTTTATTTTATTTTATTTTATTTTATTTTATTTTATTTTATTTTATTTTATTTTATTTTATTTTATTTTATTTTATTTTATTTTATTTTATTTTATTTTATTTTATTTTATTTTATTTTATTTTATTTTATTTTATTTTATTTTATTTTATTTTATTTTATTTTATTTTATTTTATTTATTTATTTATTTTATCTTATTTTATCTTATATTATTTTATTTTATTACTTTTTTATTATTCTATTTTATTACTTCTTATTTTGATATTTTTAAAATTAAAAAGAAAACGGAAAACATAGAAATAAAAACTGATTCAAAATATTAATACAAAACTGTAATAGTATGTCTGATACTAAAATAACTGTGTCCAGTCAAACTGTACAATATACAAATGAATTGCGGTAAAATTCTAAAGATGTGCATCATATTAGTTTGTGAATTGAACATGGTACATTTTAAGTCATTTCAATTCTGTTTCCAGGTGCTGCACCAATTTCAACAATAACAAATTGTCAATTTATTCAGAAATATTATAGATATTTCTTCTTTCTCTAATTGAAATGTTTCAAACAAAACATGATTTATTGGGAATATTGTTGTAAATGATAATGAACTTACACCACTTTCCATCCTGTTTGTAGAAGCACTTCAACATTTGAGAGAGCTATTTCCTGGATGACATCATCCCACAGGAAGTGAGGTCATGACCGGAGCTCAGACATCAGTAGGTATCAGCAGATTTGATGACTTTATGAGTGTTTTTAAAACATAAATTTTTCTTGATTCAAATGACACAAATTATTTTGGTAATATCAGTAATATTACAAAAGATGCTTAAAAACTAAAGCTGAAACGTCTGACTGTATTTCTTAATGTTTGCTAAACTAGAAATATTTCCTTATTATACAACACACATAGTTTTTTTTTTTAGTTTGGAGTTGAAAAGGCTCTTCGTTATGGAAGCCCATTTCCGCCACTGGATAAAAAATTAAAAAGGTAATTGCAACTTTTTATCTCACAATTCTGACTTTTTTTCTCATAACTGCGTGATACAAATTCACAATTGTGAGTTAAAAAGTCTTAATTGTGAGATATAAACTCGCAATTCTGAGAAATATAGTCAGAACTGCGCGATACAAACTTACAATTCTGACTTTTTTTTTTATAAAGTCAAAATTCTGAGAACATATCAGTCCCCCCCACCAAAATTAGACTTTAACTTTGCAATTGCGAGTTTATATCACGCAATTCTGACTTTATAACTCGCAATTCTGAGAAAAAATGACTGAAGGATGGTTGTGTTCTCCAGCTCTCTTTTTGCTCTGTCGTGCACAAATAATTAAACGGCAAATAACGCAGCGGGCTCGGTGATGGTTGTTTTGATTCAGATGTCAGCTGTGAAGAGAGACCGAGAGCCTGAGGAAGAAATGTAAGTTCTGTACGTTCTTTCAAAAGAGTGTGCTGGTCTACAGATCATGTGTTGAGCTGCATGACTTGAAATTGAAACGGATTGATTAAATTCTTGATTGATTGAATCAGTAATGAAAGCGTCTCTGTTGGCCACTGCGAGGGGTCTGGACATATTTAACTAACTTGTGATTAACTAATCATTAAGCCAAACAAGACGACTGATAGATGGATGCTATACTGTAGGCCTTGTCCCAGCAGATTTTATTTTTCTCAACTTTGTTGAGCACTGCGAGAGGCTATAGAGCAAATAGGATGTAGGACGACTTCAAGTTCCGTGTTATTTTATTATTATTATTATTATTATTATATATTTTATTATTTTTATTTTATTTTTGTATTTTATTTTATTTTTGTATTTTATTTTATATTATATTTTTATTCTATTTCATAATGGGTTTTTTATTACTTTTTATTTAATTAATTAATTTTATTCTATTATTCAAATTTTTTATTTTAATGTTTTTTATTATAATTTATTTTTATTTCAGAATTGTTTTTTCAGAATTATTTTATTTTACTTGATTATTTTATTTTCAGTTTTATTTTATTTTAATATTGTTTTTGTTTATTTCATTTTACATTTTTATTTTTAATTACTGTTTTTTATTATTCTGTATTTTTATTTTAGTATTTTAAAATTTTATTTTACCTATTTTATTTTTATTTTATTTCATTTTATTGTTCAACTTTTAATTATTTTATTTTATTTAGTTTTTTTATTTTATTTTATTATATTTTCTTTTCTATTCTATTCTATTCTGCATTTTAATGTGTGCCTGTGTCTATGTGGATCTGTAGGGACTCGCGGGCCCAAGGCTGATGTGCTGGAGATCGTCATCATGACTGGACACATTTAGGAGGGGACAGATGAGATTATTTACAGTCAAAATACAGGCATTAGGAGCTGGCTGGTATATTCCTGACGTATTTGTGATGATTTTGGTGGAAATATAGAGTAAGCATAGAGTAAACATAGAGTTAATGCATTTAGTGATTGTTGCATTTAAACTTCAGTAGAAAACAAATTGCTGAGAAATGTAAATGTGTAATTATGTTGATAGAAATTTTGTTAATCAATTAGTTTACAACTATTGCTGAGAATATTGCAATGCATTTAGTGGTTGTTGATTTTTTTTTCTCCAAAAGAGTTGAGAAGTTTAATTAACTGTTGATAGATGTCTAAACTTTGTCCATCCATAATGCATTTAGTGATTTTTGCATTTAAACTTAAGTAGAAAAAAACAGAGCAGAGAAATTTTATTGTGCAATTGATATATGTGTAAACCTTATTCATGCATGAGTTGAAAACTATTGCTGGATATAGGAATTAAGCATCACGATTATTAAATAATGCAATAATTTAATTAGTGATTATTGCATTTAAACTTCAGTAGAAAAAAAACAGAGTTGAGAAGTTTGATTGTGTGTAATTATGCACTGATATATGTGTAAACTTTATTCATGCATGAGTTGAAACTATTGCTGGGAATATAGGAATTAAGCATCATGATTATTGCAGTGCATTTAATGCATGATGTTGAAAACGATGAACATTTCCTTGTTCATGCGAGGAAACTGGACCGTGACAGTCTTGGTTCGACTAATCAAACTAGTCATATTCCAAGCAGATGACGTTTTACTAACAATAATGCTCCTGGCTTCTGACGTTCTCACTGCGCTCCATTTACGTTTGTTAGTGCATTGCGTTGGTTTTCTCCGCCGCGAGTTCATCCATAGCTGTTTAAGAGGGGTGTAGTTTGTGATATTGTCGTTTCTGATATTCTGACGGAGAAAAGGCCATCTGTGATGCATCAGATCAGTAAGTCTTAGCCAATGCAACATATTTGTCTTAAAGGGGCAGTTCACCCAAAAATGAGCGTTCCATTATCATAAACTCACTGTCATGTGGAAGCCTGTTTCCACCACAAAATATAAAAACAAAAAACTTTATCTCACAATTCGGACTGTTTTTCTCAGAATTGAGAGTTTATATTTCGCAATTGCAAATTATAAACTTGTTTTTTGCGAGTTTACGTCTTACGACTTTGTTCTCGCAATTCTGAGTTTAGATATCTCAATTCTCAGTTTATATATCACAATTGACTTCTTTCGCTGACTTCTGACTTTTATATCTCGCAATTCTGCATTTTTTTATCGCAATTCTCAGTTTATATATATTGCAGTTCACTTTTTTTTTTACTAAATTCTAAGTTTACATGTTGCAATTCCGTCTTTTGTCTTGCAATTCTGAGTTTACATTGCGCAATTCAGAGTTTTAGTCTGAATTTTTTTGTTTATTTCTCACAATTCTGAGTTTATATATCGCAATTTTTTCTCAGAATTCTTAGTTTTATCTCGTAATTCTGAATTTTCTCTGAATTTTGAGTTTATTTCTTGCAATTCAAATTTTTTTCGTTTGAATTTTGAGTTTACCTCCTGTAATTTTGAATTTAGATATCGCAATTAATTTTCTCTGAATTCTCAGTTTATATATCGCAATTATGAATTTCTATATCGCAATTAACTTTTTTTTTTACTGAATTCTAAGTTTACATATTGCAAGTCCATCTTTTTTCTTGCAATTCTGAGTTTACATTGCGCAATTCAGAGTTTTAGTCTCTGAATTTTTTTGTTTATTTCTCACAATTCGGAGTTTATATATCGCAATTTTTTCTCAGAATTCTTAGTTTTATCTCGTAATTCTGAATTTTCTCTGAATTTTGAGTTTATTTCTTGCAATTCAAATTTTTTTCGTTTGAATTTTGAGTTTACCTCCTGTAATTCTGAATTTAGATATCGCAATTAATTTTCTCTGAATTCTCAGTTTATATATCGCAATTATGAATTTCTATATCGCAATTAACTTTTTTTTTTACTGAATTCTAAGTTTACATATTGCAAGTCCATCTTTTTTCTTGCAATTCTGAGTTTACATTGCGCAATTCAGAGTTTTAGTCTCTGAATTTTTAGTTTATTTCTCGCAATTCTGAATTTAGATATCGCAATTCACTTTATATAGTTTATATTTCGCAATTCTGAGTTTATACAGTATATTGCAATTCAGACGTTTTTTTCTCTGAATTTTGTGTGTATAGCTCACAATTATTTCTCAGAATTCTGAGTTTTATCTCGGAATTCTGAATTTTCTCGGAATTTTGAGTTTATTTCTTGCAATTCTGAATTTAGATATCGCAATTAACTTTCAATGAATTCTCAGTTTCTATATCGCAATTATGAATTTCTATATCGCAATTAACTTTTTTTTTACTGAATTCTAAGTTTACATATTGCAATTCTGTCTTTTTTCTTGCAATTCTGAGTTTACATTGCGCAATTCAGAGTTTTAGTCTCTGAATTTTGAGTTTATTTCTCGCGACTCAGAATTTTTTTCTCACAATTCGGAGTTTATATATCGCAATTTTTTTCTCCGAATTCTGAGTTTTATCTCGGAATTCTGAATTTTCTCGGAATTTTGAGTTTATTTCTTGCAATTCAAATTTTTTTCGTTTGAATTTTGAGTTTACTTCCTGTAATTTTGAATTTAGATATCGCAATTAACTTTCTCTGAATTCTCAGTTTATATATCGCAATTAACTTTCTTTTACTGAATTCTAAGTTTACATATTGCAAGTCCATCTTTTTTCTTGCAATTCTGAGTTTACATTGCGCAATTAAGAGATTTTAGTCTCTGAATTTTGAGTTTATTTCTCGCAATTCTGAATTTAGATATCGCAATTCACTTTATATAGTTTATTTTTCGCAATTCTGAGTTTATTCAGTATATTGCAATTCAGACATTTTTTCCTCTGAATTTTGTGTGTATAGCTCACAATTATTTCTCAGAATTCAGAGTTTTATCTCGGAAATTCTGACTTTTTCTCTGGATTTTGCAATTCTGATTTTACATCTCATATTTCTGCAAAAAAAGTCAGAATTGTGAGATACAAACTGATATTTGTGAAAAAATATATACAGTATATGTGTGTGTGCATTCATTTAAAGCAACAGACGCAATTCGTCGGTCATCCGACGTGACGTCGAGAGTGACCGACTGAAAGGGAACTGAAGGGCGCTTATAATAAACTGAACATTATCATGCTCTGGTGTGGATGCTAGTACAGTTATCATTATAGAGATCGTTCTTGGTGTGAACGGACCTTAAATGTGTTCTTTTCTATACAGTGAAAGCAGTTGTTGATGAATACAATGATGTAAAGAGAAGAAGCCTGATTCATCAAGAAAGGAAGTGAAGAAATGAATTAAACTGAAGCACCAGAAAACGACGTTTGATTTTGAACAACAAACAAAAGCTCCATTTTAGTAAATGTTGAAGCAAAGAGCAAATATTGACATTTTCGTCTACACTTTTTGGTGCTGAATGAATTATAGGCCTGTTTGTAATCACTATTTCTGCTTTTTAGATGGATTCTTCCCGCGGTGCATTATGGGAATGCACTTACTGTGACAGATACATGCGATGCTGCCTTATAATATGCCACAAAGCAGGTATCACACGCCTGTTTAACACTGTCTGCTGAGCAGTGCACATTCATTTAATGAACAGGTTTCAGCATTCAGTGCTTAGCCTGGTTTTTCACTGGATTTAACAGAAAAATGCTTTCTGTATTATATGGCATGTCCTTCTGTCTTGTGTGTTTCAGTGGCTATTTATGTATTTATTAAGTATTTATCATTTTTAAATGATCTATTGTTTTATATATTCATTTATTTATTATTTTACTGTTTTGTTTTTCATATATTTTTATTTTGTTTTTATTTTGTTAATGTGTTTTTAAATTAGTATGTACTTATTCCTTTATTTACATATGGGTTTAATTATGCTATTTATTTGATTTTATACACTTACGTAATGTTTTTATTTTTTCTATTTTTTCATTTATATATTTGTTTAATTATTGTTCTATTTATTTGTTTTTATATATTTATGTATTTATTCTTTTTATTTTTAATTTAGTATTTTTTAAATTTATATATTCATTAATTATTTTATTTATTTGATTTAAATATTTATGTTTATTTATGCATTTATTCCTTTATTTATATATTCCTTTTATTTATTTATTTAATTTAGATATTTAATTTTATTATAAGTTTAAATTT
>NW_015625593.1:23936-32938 GCF_001515625.1 Sinocyclocheilus rhinocerous | reverse complement strand
ATAATAAAATTTATTTATTTGTAATTGATAATTTATACTAAATTGTATTTATTATAAATTTCATTTTATATATTTTTATTTCTTTATTCCTTTATATTTAGTTAGTTAGTTAGTTAAAACAGAAAACACATTACAATGCATCATGTAAGGCCTGAAAATCCTGTCTACATAGGCAGCTCACTGTGTATAGAGTGTATAATGTTTGAGGTCTCTGGTGCAAACTGGAAATTTCATCTGAAAGAACGACTCCCTTCTTTCTTATAATTTCTATTCCATGTGATTACAAGCCTTCGAGGGTCCTTCAGTCCAAACTCGCAGATGAAGCGGAGCAGCAGAGGCCTGCGAGTGACTGAAGTGGTCGTTAGCCTCGTTTATCAGCCTCCGCTGAGTTTAACTGTAACAGCAGGATAATGTGACACGAGCTTTAACCTACGACATCCGTCAGGGTCTGAAGCAGCGAAACGAGCACAAGTTTTTTTTTTTTCAACATACAAATGTAGTTTGGTTAGGACACTGTAAAACTTTGAGAATTAATAAAATTATTAAAATTAAGTTAAAAAAGAAACGTTAATTAAAAGTAAGTTAGTGCACTGTAAAAAAAAAAAACTTAAATTAGTACACTGTAAAAGATACAAAAAATTTATTTAAAAAAATAATACATTTAAACTAAGTTAGTACACTGTAAAAAATTTTTTTAATTAATTAAGTTTGTACACCATAAAAAAATAAATGCAAAAGTTACTTCACTGTAGAAAAAAATAAATGAAAAATAAATATTTTAATAAAAATTTTGTAAAAAATAATAAATAAATAAATAGATAAATAGTAAAAAATTAAAAATAAATTCAAAAATAAAACATTAAATTAAAATTAAATTATTACACTGTAGAAGAAATGAAATTAGAAATAAATTAAAATTAAGTTTGTACACTGTAAAAACAAATACACAATTAAATAAATTATTACAATATACACCATAAAAAGAATAAAAGCAAAACTAACAAATCAAATTAAAATTAAGTTAATACACTGTAGAAAATAAAAAAATAATAAAAAACTTAAAATAAATACTTTAATTAAAATTTAGTACACTGTAAAAAATGTAAAAAAAAAACAAAAAACAAAAAAAATAAAAATAAAACATTAAATTAAAATTAGAAAAAATAAATAAATAAAAGATCATTAAAATTAAGTTAGTAAACTAAAATAAAATAAATAAAAATTAAAAACAACTTTTTTTGACATAAAAAAGATTATCGGAGTACATTTTAAAAGAAAATAATATTTCAGTCGTTCTACTTCAAAAATCAATGTTTTTACTAGCTGTTTCTTTGTAATTATTTATTAATTTTAGTTTTAGTTGCTTTTAGTTATTCACAACACCAGTGTTTGTACGTGAGCTGTTAATTGTTGCTCTAATATGAATATGAATGAGTTTGCAGTAGTCTATGGCTGTAAATGCATGACCTTTACTCTCATGCTACTGAGTTTCATATCCGTGTCTAATGTTATTAACAACATGAACGTTTAAGCGTTTCCCTCATGAGTGCACATGGCTGCAATATTAATTTCACATGCCCAGGGCGAAACATCGCTGCATGCCAGACATCTCGGATCTGAATCCGGTAATTGAAGAGACGGCAGCTTGATTGATGTTTAAAGGAAGTTCCTCTTCCTCATCTGAAATATTCATGTAAGTGCCTGCAGGAGGCTCAATTACTGTCAGACGCTCACAGATCCAGATAGCTCTCTATTAGCACTGCTCTTGAGTTCATTTCCCTGTTCATTTTCTCCAGGCATTATTTCCAGAGTTTTGATCCATGAAGCAAAGCGAGTCAAAAGCATTCAGATCTACAAATCTCTTTCAGTTCACCGCTAGTTAACAGAAAATGCTTTCTGTGTCTTTTGGCACCTCCTTCTGTCCTGTGTGTTTCAGTATCTACATATTTATTTATTACTTATTCATTCTTTTATTAATACCTTTATTTATATATTTCTTTAATGCATTTAATTATTTTATTTATTTATGTATTTATGTATTCATTCCATTATTAATTAATTTGTTTTTATTTATTCATTCATTCATTCCTGTCACACTTTAGCCTAATGCGAGGAGCGAGGAATGAGGAGAACACGAACAACAATAGTCTTTTAATTCAGAATATCCAGGAAGTAACACTTGGCAGCTTGGAACACAGGAAACACAGGGGTGGACGTTCAGTCTCAGACCAAGACAGACAGCACAGACTGGGGCTAATAAACACTGGGCAATTAGGGGAACACAGGTGCATGGAATGACTAATTAACTGAGACACGGCACACCTGGGGAGGGAAAACACAACACAATGAGTCCAGGGGCGTGACAGTTCCTTTATTCTTTTATTTATTTATTCCTTTATTTATATATTAATTTAATTATTTTAATTATTAGTTTTCTATATATTTATATTGTATAAATATGTTGTTATTTCTTTATATATTCATGTATTCCTTTTTTATTTTTTTATTTATTCATGTATTTATTCCTTTTTGTTTTTTGATATATATATATATATATATATGTTGTCTTAATTATTTATTTATTTACTTATTTATTCATGTATTTATTCCTTTTTGTTTTTTGATATATATATATATATGTTGTCTTAATTATTTATTTATTTACTTATTTATTCATGTATTTATTCCTTTTTTATTATATATATATATATATGTGTGTGTGTGTGTGTGTTGTTTTAATTATTTATTTATTTACTTATGTAGTCTTTTATTTGTATATTTATTTATTTGTTTAAGTATTTATTTCTTTATTTATATGTTCATTTATTACTTTTTAATTGGTATGTTTTTATTCCTTTATATATCATTAATTCTTTTTTTATGTATTATGCATTTGTCCATTTATTTATATATTCGTTTATTCCTGGGTTTCGGTGGGTCTGGTCTGGATTCTAGTGAAGACCTGGATTTGCTCAGATTCAGGTGTGTTTAACTGAGACTCCGGATAAACTCTCTGTCTCTTTTGTCAAAACGACATATTCACACGTTCAGGAATCTCAGTCTGTTGCTCTTCTTCTCCTCTTTCTCTCCTCGTCTCTTGCTGGAAATGAAGACCTGTGGTTTTTGATGGTTTCTTCATTCCCAGCATTAGATGTTTGGCAGCTCTCTGAATCCACACAGATGTCAGGTTTGCTCTTCTCTCGTTTTCTGTTTTTAGTGGAAAAGGACTAAAGATCTGGCGTTGTGCAATTCAGAGATCGTACTGATTATAAAATAACGCCGATTTATCACCTCCAGAGTCTTGACACGCGACGGAGAAACACAAAGACGGCATTTACGTTTGTTCTCAGATGAGAACGGATGGAGTTTGTTGTTTTAAGCTCTTTCAGAAACACATCGTTTATTTCAGCTGCGCTGAGAAACTTCAGCCGATCCCACGACTTCATCTTCACCATCGGCAGAAACACTGGGTTTACATTCTTTCTTTCTTTCTTTCTTTCTTTCTTTCTTTCTTTCCTTTGTTTTGTTTTCCTTTTCCTTTGTTTATTCATTCCTTTATTTCTATATTATTGATTGATTGATTCATTTCTTTATTTATATATTACTCATTCATCCATTCATTCATTCCTGAGTTATTTTAGATTCATTCTTTCCTTTTAATTCATTCCATTATTTATATATTATTGATTAATTAATTCATTCATTCATTCATCCATTCATCCATTCATTCCTTTATATATTATTAATTAATTAATTAATTCATTCCTTTATTTATATATTGTTCATTAATTCATCCATTCACTCATTCTCAAGTTATTTTAGAATATTCTTTCTTTCTTTCTTTCTTTCTTTCTTTCTTTCTCATTCCTTTATTTATATTTTATTGATTCATTCATTCATTCCTTTATTTATATATCATTCATTCATTCCTGAGTTTTTTTAGAAGATTCTTTCTTTCTTTCTTTCTTTCTTTCTTTCTCATCCCTTTATTTATATTTTATTGATTCATTCATTCATTCCTTTATTTATATATCATTCATTCATTCCTGAGTTTTTTTAGAAGATTCTTTCTTTCTTTCTTTCTTTCTTTCTTTCTTTCTTTCTTTCTTTCTTTCTTTCTTTCTTCCTTCCTTCCTTCCTTCCTTCCTTCCTTCCTTCCTTCCTTTCTTTCTTTCTTTATTCATGCCTTTATTTATATATTATTGATTCATTCATTCATTCCTTTATTTATATATCATTCATTCATTCCTGAGTTTTTTTAGAAGATTCTTTCTTTCTTTCTTTCTTTCTTTCTTTCTTTCTTTATTCATGCCTTTATTTATATATTATTGATTGATTGATTCATTCATCCATTAATTTATTTTATATATTACTCATTAATTAATTAATTCATCCATTCATTCATTCCTGAGTTATTTTAGATTTAGTTCTTTCTTTCTTTCTTATGCCATTTTTTCTTAATTAATTAATTAATTCATTCATTCATTCATTCGTTCATTCGTTCATTCGTTAATTTTCGTTATTGTAGGAGACGTTGTGATGCATCGCGTCAATGCAATGCGCTGAAAACATTTTTATTTTCAACCACTGGTATAAACACTGCGCTTGCATGGGTTATTATAGAACAATAATACGATTGTTAGTATGTGTATATACATACGGTTAGAAACAAACGATGATTTCTATCAGCGAGCCACAAACATCACCAGCTGCTTTGATGTTGTTCTGAAGATATTTATATACATAATGAATGTAATTCATAACCGTCACAGTCACGTTTGACATTTGCGAATAAAATTGTGTTATTTCAGACAGTCTGAGAAAATAACGTGCTAATGTGTGTCACACAGGTGCTAGATGTGATGATTTATTAAAAACAAACTATTATGACCATAAACATGCATTTTATTTAAATGCTGTCAACGGTTTGGAATAATTAGGGGTTTTCACCAAGGCATAATAGATATCAGCATATTATACTGATTTCTGAAGATCATGTGACACTGAAGACTGGAGTAATGATGCTGAAAATACAGCTGCACATCACAGAAATAAATTACAGTTTAACAGATATTCACATAGAACACAGCTGTTTTGCATTGTAATAATATTTCACATTTTTACTGTATTTTTGATCAAATAAATGCAGCCGTGTTGAGCAGAAGAGACTTCTTTCTCAAAAACTCTTATTACTCCAAACTTTTAGATATAAATAGAAGATTAATGGTCTGTTTTACAAATGGAGTGTCATTTTAAACATGTTCCCCTCACTGGCTGATGTTGAGGTTTAATATTTCATGTTGATTCATTGCTATATTGTAGAGTTGAGTTGAAGCGCTGCTGTAATTTCAGACTCGTGTAAACATCATGTCTGATGTAAGAGAGAAACTCTGTTCAACATCAGAAACCACTGAAGTCACTGCTCACATTCTGTTGTCTTTACGGCCATAAAGAACATGAAGTGTTCGTCTGGAGATCCAGAAATAGCTGCTGCCGTGAGTTCATGTGAGTTTTGCTCAGGAGTCCTGCATTGTTTTTCATGCACTGGACAATTCTGAGGTGTTTTGCTTCCATAACATGTTCAAAATAGTGAAAAGAAAACATACAAAATACACATTTAAGTGTTTCTTTTATTGCACTTTATCTATTTGCGCCTGTAGATTTCAATTCAAATCCATATCTTTAAAGAGTATTTTTCTTGCATACATCAAACTTAGCAGTTTTATTCCTCTCTATATTCTGAAGGTTTGTTCATATATCATTCACATTGATTTATATAATATTTCATTCCTGAAAACATAGTGACAATGTATTTGTTTTCTGGCTGTTGACAGTATTTTGTGATAAAAAGAGAAATCCAAAATCCCCTCTGAAAAAACCTTCAACTTTAATATGACAACAAAATTAAACAAGAATTTGAACCTGAATTTATTCAGTGATCACATTTATGTGATGTTAATGTATGCAAATTAATGCATATTTAATTAGATAATGTATAATTTGCATATTTAAACAAACATAACATTTTTGATCTCTCAAGCTTTTAATCTCTTAATGTACTTTGATTAGCTGGGGAAGTATGGAGATATATATTTGTTGTTATTTGCCTGATGTCTTCCTTTAACATTATGAAATATTAGCAATTTGTATGTTTTCCAAAAAAAAAAAAAAAATCTGTAGTTGTCATTCTTATCTCAAGGTTCTGTATAGCAAAATATTATAATATAATTTTAAAGAATCCAGGAATATAAATTTTAAAATAATTTTCTGTAAATGTTCTGCATAGCAAAAAAAAACAAACATATTTAATAAATTAATTATCATTTTAATTATGTCATTTAAAATATTTAAAAAATAATAAGTGAAACAATCTTTTGTTCTGTTATTTTCTGTAAATGTGCTGCATAGCAAAAATGCATATTTTACTTATGAATTAATTATCATTTTTATTATGAATGCCATTTAAATATCAAAAACTGGATAAATAAGTCCCTTTTTCTGTTATTTTCTGTAAATGTTCTGAGTAGCAAAAATACATATTTATTAATTAAAAAAAAAATCTGTAGTTGTCATTCTTATCTCAAGGTTCTGTATAGCAAAATATTATAATATAATTTTAAAGAATCCAGGAATATAAATTTTAAAATAATTTTCTGTAAATGTTCTGCATAGCAAAAAAAAACAAACATATTTAATAAATTAATTATCATTTTAATTATGTCATTTAAAATATTTAAAAAATAATAAGTGAAACAATCTTTTGTTCTGTTATTTTCTGTAAATGTGCTGCATAGCAAAAATGCATATTTTACTTATGAATTAATTATCATTTTTATTATGAATGCCATTTAAATATCAAAAACTGGATAAATAAGTCCCTTTTTCTGTTATTTTCTGTAAATGTTCTGAGTAGCAAAAATACATATTTATTAATTATCATTTTAATTATTTTAATTATTAATATAATTTACAATATTTAACAAATAAAACATATTTTGTTCTGTTATTTTGTTCTGTAAACATTTTGTATAGCAAATGCATAAATCATATTATTTATTTATTTATTATTTTAATTGTTTTAATTATGAATGTAATTTAAAATATAAAATTGAATAAAAATATAAAAATATAAAAAAATTATAAAAGTCTTTTGTTCAGTTATTTACTGTAAATGTTTTGCACAGTAAAAATGCATACTTGTATTTATTAATTAATTATCATTATAAAGTTGAATAAAAATATAAAAATATAGAAAAATTATAAAAGTCTTTTGTTCAGTTATTTACTGTAAATGTTTTGCACAGTAAAAATGCATACTTGTATTTATTAATTAATTATCATTTTAATTATTTATTTTTTTGAATATTTAAAATATTGAAAAATATAATAAATATTTAATTCTGTTATTTTCTGTTAATGTTCTGCATATCAAAAATACATAAATCATTTTAATTATTTGTAATTTTAATGAATGTCCCACAGCTCAACACTCGATCTGCTCGGGGTCATATAGAGACAGTTGTGGGCAGGGCCGGATTTACACACAGGCATTCTAGGCACGTGCCTATGTTCGCTCGTCCAGGGGGGCCCAAACACAATGAAGAGGTATATAATATTTTTGTTATACTATGGGCTATCTATTCAGCCAATGGGCCCTATCATACACCTGGCGCAATGCGGCGCAAGTGTTTTTGCTAGTTTCAGCCTGACGCAGTTCACATTTTCACGTCCTGCACTGCGTTGTTTAAATAGCAAGTGCATTTGCGCCCATTTGTGCACCCATGGGTGTGCTGGTCTAAAAAGGGGTGTGTTCAGGCGCATTGTCGGCGCGTTGCTATTTTGAGGAACTGAAAATAGACTGCGCCATCAAACCTGGTCTAAAGTCTGGCACAATATTTTTTCTTTCTTATTTAAAGAGCGCGTTAGTAATATGCGCCTGTAGGCGGGTGCACAACGTGCATACACTTTGCTTATTACACACACAGGGACGCGCAGCAGCACACAAAAAAATTTTTTAAATGAAAAATTACATTCCGCCGTGTAAATAGCGAATCCGCCATAGCGCGAGCGCAACTGGCTTTTAAAGAGGATGAGAGATGAGACTCTGATTGGTTTATTGCACGTTACGCCCAAAAAACACCCATTACTCATTAAGAGAATAGGGACAACCCTTTAGGCCTCGCTCCTGGGCACGCCGACCGTTTTTCCCGTCGTTAAACTAGCAAAAGTGGATTCGGACCGTGCGCTTTAGACCATGTGCTTAGATCGTTAAAATAGGGCCCTTAATGTCAACATCCGAATCAACATAACACCATATGACACTGAGGTCTAAAGACAGGAATCCATTTTTTAATGCTACTCCAAACTCAGATGTCTAACTCAACATCTAAAACCTCCTGATGCTTGCCAGCACTGCTCTGGAATGGCCATTAAAATCTGTGCAGGGGTTTGGAAGGACTCGTATCCTGTTTTTTTAAATATGTATCTTTATCCAGAGGTGAATAATTCCATGTTTACTTCATCATTTGTTTGTACTGACCAACCAAGGCACAACATCTGCACACAAAAACAAATAAAAAGGGGTTTAGTGTGTTTGTTTTGAATGTCCCTGAGAGAAAGATCTCTAAAAAAAAAGCCGGGGGATGGTGGATAGAGAGCGAGAATTTCTCTTGGCACTCTGCCTTGTGCTGCAGTGTCTCCCTCTACCTCTCTGCATCTTGGATTTGACCCATTTCCTCCAAGTCAAAAGAAACATTCGAGGTGCCACTGAAAGATGACCCTCTCCACTGAAGCACAAACTCAACTGATAGTAAAACCCTTCACTAACCAGCTGGCAGGTTATCAGAGAGCAAAACGCTGTGAAATTGGGATATCTCTCGAATGAATCGCCTTAAGAATTCAAGCAGTATCTGTTCCTAAAAAGACAATTATGCTTGACATTTTATACACCGCTTGCTCTTCTTGACTTAAGGCCGGTTCACACCAAGGACGATAACTATAAA
>NW_015625593.1:17911-23282 GCF_001515625.1 Sinocyclocheilus rhinocerous | reverse complement strand
CTCTAATAACTGCGTTAGACTGCATTAATAACTGCATTAGCCTGCATATCAATGGCTCAAGCTTCTGTTATTAGCTCTAAAATGACGAGATTTCAGGACAGAAACATGTCAAATGTCTTGAAACAAATCATCTAAACGATGTCTTGATGTGTGGTTGTGACTCCACGCCGTTAAAATTATTAGAGAAATAATGCACTCCCGAAGTGGTTATTATTATGTGGCGACGTCGCCGCGCCTATTAATGGAACGGTCTTTCTCAGTTCTCAAACAAATTAAGAACTACGTTTGATTTTTATTGACTGAACGCAAGCGCTTATTGCGATAGAAAACACTGTAACGGTTTGCACTGATTAAGAAATATTTTTGTTTGCTTGGATTGTAATATTAGGCCTAACATATTAATAGGGAAGGGGGGCCCAACAATTTGTTTTGCCTATGTCACGAAAAGAGGTAAATCCAGCCCTGGTTGTGGGCGTGTCTCGGAGTTGAAACCTTCAATCACTGGCTGCTGGTTTGATTGACAGGAGCATCTGAACCAATCAGAACAGTCAGCACTGATGAAGAGGGTTTCTCCTCAGAGACGGTCAGTACGCTGATGTTCCTCTCTCGGCTGTTTTTCCTCATGCCTTTGGGATTATGTGAATGATGCTGATGTTCTCCAGATCTTCTAGAGCTGCTGTGGCCGTTTGCTGTGTGATGCATTGAGCACTGAATGCTTGTCTCAGATCTGACTGAGTGACACAGACGTGCAGTTCCTCTAAACATGATAAATGCCCTTTCCAGTGTAACAGAGAAGCACATAAAGCACTCACACTCAGGTCTGTAATCACTCCCTCACCGCAGCGTTCAGTCTGATGTTTAAACACAACGCAGGGCTGGAAAGAGCTGACCTGGGGTTTCATTCATCATGAGATTTATGTTTAGAATGTATATATTTTGGGGGGTGATTTTGTTACATGTAGGTCATTTCTTTATCATGCCCTTTAATTGGCTTTGAAAAGAATATTTTTATTTTATGTAATTTCCAAATAAGTTTTTTGAGTTTTTAAATTTTTCCAAATTGAGTTTTTTTAAATATTTTTTAAAATTTAATTTTATGCATTTAATGTATGAAATGCGAAGCAATCTGGTGGAAATTATATATATATATATATATATATATATATATATCTCACAACATACTAAAATAATGCAAATAGTGCATGGAAATGGCAGTTTCAGCATCAGAAATGATCAGATGATTCATAATGAATGAATGAATTTATGAATTATGAAACACTTGCGTTTAAAAAGACTCAAAACTCAAATTAATCACTATATGCTTTTGAATATCAGTAACAGTCATTAACTGACTTCATTCACTTAATATTAGTAATCTGCTAATTAGCATTTCATATTTATATTTCATATATATATATATTTAAATGCACATGAAAAACAATTTCACACTTTTTGCCTTATTTGACAGTTCATATGAAAATGGCACAAAATAAATGGCATTATAAAATGACCTTCATGTAATAAAATAAGAAATGAAATCAATTCAAAGCATACAGTGATAGTTTGTGTGTTTTAACTCTTTTTAATGGGAAGTTGTTTTTACACTGACTTTATTTAGTATTAGTAATCTGCTAATTAACATTCAATATATATTTAAATGTGCACAAATAAATAATTTCACACTTACATAATGTGACACTAAATATCAAAATGACAATAAAAAATAAATGGCATCAAAAAATGATTTTTCATTTTTTCATTTTTCATTCAGTCATTTTTTGATGCCATTTATTTATTTAGATTTTGTGCCATATTCATATGAACTGTCAAATAAGTCAAAAAGTGTGAAATTGTTTTTCATGTGCATTTAAATATATATATATATGAAATATAAATATGAAATGCTAATTAGCAGACTACTAATATTAAGTGAATGAAGTCAGTGTAAAAACAGCTTTACATTATGAAACACGAGTTTAAAAAGACTTAAAATGTCAAATAAATGAATATATGCTTTGAATTTATTTTATTTTATTTACTTATACCATTTACTTATTTTCTTTTTAAACTGTCAACTTAAGCAAACATTATTTTTCATGTGCATTTAAATATAAATTAAATATTAAATTCTAAAAATCTAATATTAAATTATATTAAATATTAACTTAAATATCAAATGCTAATTTGCAGATTACTAATATTAAATGAAGTCGGTGTAAAAACAGCTTCACATTATGAAACACTTGAGTTTAAAAAGAGTTAAAATGGTCAAATTAATAACTGTATGGTTTGAATTTATTTACTTCACGTGGTTTGCGAGTCAGATAATGAAAAAATGAAGACAGTACTTTCATAAACTGGATTAATTTGAGACCGTTATAAGCGTGAGATTCATTGAAATGTCCAGGATCTGAACTTTAGAGCTTATTTAATGTTGTCATTCAAAACAAGTCCACAGTGAACTGATTCACATGAACCGTTTCCAAGGTTACTGCGTTTTTCCGTGTTTTCTTGCGCTCCAGGTGATTGATAATTGTCTTATCTCAACAGAAGGAGGTTTGTTAATCATAATCTGGCTGATGGAGTTTGTGCAGTAAAGCTCCGTCTCTCCGTCCACCGGCACGTTTTTATGTTTCCCGCTGAGCCTGTAAAAGAGCCGCTGGGAACGCCGTGGAACGGATCCGACATTCCCAGATGATCTGCTCCAGCTTTAAGAGTCTTTATCATTTTAATTTTAGGTGAAGTTTTAGTAATTTTGTTGTTTTTTATATATAGTTCTTATGAATTTTTATTTCAGTTTTTATAAATGTTTGATTAGTTTTTATTTTTATAATTTTAATTTTTAAATGCAAAGTTTATTTATAATTTTGTTGTATTTTTTGCCATTTTAATTATTTTTTTAAATGTAGTTCTCATTAATTTTTATCTCAGTTTTTGTTAAGTCTGAATTATATTGAATAATTTTTCATTTTAATTGCAGGTAAAGTTTCAGTATTTTTGTCATTTTATTTTATATATATATTTTTATGGATTTTTATTTAAATTCTTATTAATACTTTTAATTTGTTAATTTTAATTTTAGGTAATATTTTTGTAATTTTATTGTTTTTTGCCTGTAGTTTTTATGAATTTTTTAATTTCAATTTTAGTTCATTATTTTGGTACATCAAGTTAAAGGGGTCATATGATGCTGCTAAAAAGAATATTATTTTGTGTATTTGGTGTAATTATGCTTTTGAATATCAGTAACAGTCATTAACTGACTTCATTCACTTAATATTAGTAATCTGCTAATTAGCATTTCATATTTATATTTCATATATATATATATTTAAATGCACATGAAAAACAATTTCACACTTTTTGCCTTATTTGACAGTTCATATGAAAATGGCACAAAATAAATGGCATTATAAAATGACCTTCATGTAATAAAATAAGAAATGAAATCAATTCAAAGCATACAGTGATAGTTTGTGTGTTTTAACTCTTTTTAATGGGAAGTTGTTTTTACACTGACTTTATTTAGTATTAGTAATCTGCTAATTAACATTCAATATATATTTAAATGTGCACAAATAAATAATTTCACACTTACATAATGTGACACTAAATATCAAAATGACAATAAAAAATAAATGGCATCAAAAAATGATTTTTCATTTTTTCATTTTTCATTCAGTCATTTTTTGATGCCATTTATTTATTTAGATTTTGTGCCATATTCATATGAACTGTCAAATAAGTCAAAAAGTGTGAAATTGTTTTTCATGTGCATTTAAATATATATATATATGAAATATAAATATGAAATGCTAATTAGCAGACTACTAATATTAAGTGAATGAAGTCAGTGTAAAAACAGCTTTACATTATGAAACACGAGTTTAAAAAGACTTAAAATGTCAAATAAATGAATATATGCTTTGAATTTATTTTATTTTATTTACTTATACCATTTACTTATTTTCTTTTTAAACTGTCAACTTAAGCAAACATTATTTTTCATGTGCATTTAAATATAAATTAAATATTAAATTCTAAAAATCTAATATTAAATTATATTAAATATTAACTTAAATATCAAATGCTAATTTGCAGATTACTAATATTAAATGAAGTCGGTGTAAAAACAGCTTCACATTATGAAACACTTGAGTTTAAAAAGAGTTAAAATGGTCAAATTAATAACTGTATGGTTTGAATTTATTTACTTCACGTGGTTTGCGAGTCAGATAATGAAAAAATGAAGACAGTACTTTCATAAACTGGATTAATTTGAGACCGTTATAAGCGTGAGATTCATTGAAATGTCCAGGATCTGAACTTTAGAGCTTATTTAATGTTGTCATTCAAAACAAGTCCACAGTGAACTGATTCACATGAACCGTTTCCAAGGTTACTGCGTTTTTCCGTGTTTTCTTGCGCTCCAGGTGATTGATAATTGTCTTATCTCAACAGAAGGAGGTTTGTTAATCATAATCTGGCTGATGGAGTTTGTGCAGTAAAGCTCCGTCTCTCCGTCCACCGGCACGTTTTTATGTTTCCCGCTGAGCCTGTAAAAGAGCCGCTGGGAACGCCGTGGAACGGATCCGACATTCCCAGATGATCTGCTCCAGCTTTAAGAGTCACACATGTTTGCTGCTGCTGCCAATGACTGTTGATATCAATACACTCTATGAAATATTAAATGAGTTTCTGGAGGAAACCTGAAAATCTAATAAAAAGTTTTCCTGGAACCAGACTCGGAAGTGCTTGTAAAAAATGAAGTTGTTTTTGCGAACATTTAGAGATTTGGCCGTTTTCTTAACACATTGTTATTTTCTTCATTTATGGGAAGCTTTATGATTTACAAACAATCTGTTTCTTTCTCTTTCTGCTCCACAGCTCCTGCTGCTTACGATGGACTTGAATGAATGCAATTTAATTTTACTTCCTATACATTGTCTTATTAACACATTAAATTTGTTTTACATTTATTATTCTTGTGGAAGAATAGCGGAGTCTGTTTCAGTGTTATTTTAGTATCATTGAGATGCTATTATAGTTTTTATTAATTATTTACATATTATCATTTTCATTTTAGGTATCGTTCTAATAATTTTGCTATTTTTTAAATTATTTTTTCAAATATAGTGATGAACTTATGAATTTTACTTCAGTTTTTATTAATAGTTTGAATTAGTTTTTAATTTTAGGTAACGTTTTAGTAGTTTTGTCGTGTTTTTTTGCCATTTTTACTATTATATTTTATGTATAGTTTTAATGATTATTATTTCAGTTTGTATTAGTAGTTTGAATGAGTTTGTTTTTTATATATAATTTTCATTTTAATTTTAGGTAAAGTTGTGTTGATTTTATTGCCATTTTT
>NW_015625593.1:16878-17516 GCF_001515625.1 Sinocyclocheilus rhinocerous | reverse complement strand
ATTTATCATTTTAATTTTAGGTGAAGTTTTAGTAATTTTGTTGTTTTTTATATATAGTTCTTATGAATTTTTATTTCAGTTTTTATAAATGTTTGATTAGTTTTTATTTTTATAATTTTAATTTTTAAATGTAAGCAAAGTTTATAATTTTGTTGTATTTTTTGCCATTTTAATTATTTTTTTAAATGTAGTTCTCATTAATTTTTATCTCAGTTTTTGTTAAGTCTGAATTATATTGAATAATTTTTCATTTTAATTGCAGGTAAAGTTTCAGTATTTTTGTCATTTTATTTTATATATATATTTTTATGGATTTTTATTTAAATTCTTATTAATACTTTTAATTTGTTAATTTTAATTTTAGGTAATATTTTTGTAATTTTATTGTTTTTTGCCTGTAGTTTTTATGAATTTTTTAATTTCAATTTTAGTTCATTATTTTGGTACATCAAGTTAAAGGGGTCATATGATGCTGCTAAAAAGAATATTATTTTGTGTATTTGGTGTAATGAAATGTGTTTATGCGGTTTAAGGTTCAAAAAACACATTATTTTCCACATACTGTACATTATTGTTTCTCCTCTATGCCCCGCCTTTCTGAAACACCTCGATTTTTACAAAGCTCATCGTTCTGAAAA
>NW_015625593.1:9274-15876 GCF_001515625.1 Sinocyclocheilus rhinocerous | reverse complement strand
AGAACGAGCCGTTTTAGGTAGGTGTGGCTGACTCTTAACTTTTATAAAGAATATCTCTTTGGATTTGAGACTTTAGTCTTTGCAACTTTACAGATCTTCTTTATGCACCAAGAGCTTGTAACACTCCAAAGAGAAAGGAACAATTGAAATCGCATCATATGACCCCTTTAAACTTTTTTAAATTTTTTATATATATTTTATGTAATTTGAAATTTATGTTATTTCAAGTAACAAAAATGTACTTTTTATGGTTTTAGTTAATTATAATAACCATAATGTAGTTTCTCCTGATCTGAATGTCTTCTGGAGTTTTTCTCCATTGAAGAATCATTCATGTCTGTATGAATCATAATTCGGGTTCGGGTCTGTTCGAATCACCATTATGAGCACTACTGAGACCTATAATTGACTCTAAACTCACTAATTACTGAGAACACAATTAAATGCCTTATCAGGAGCAATTAAAGATCAACCTCAGCAACGAATCCCATCAATAGCTCCGTCCAGTGTTCGCTCAGATGAAGGTCAGTGACTCTGAACTCCTTCGAGACGCTCATATTTATATGAATTGGTGGTTTACTGTCCCCGATCACACGTCACACTTTGACATTTACAGCACCTGAGGACGATGTAATGATTTTAACATCTGTAAGAACCGCTGAACTTCACAAGAACTTCTCAAAACCCCTAACAGGTCCCGTGAACCTGTCTGCCAACCATAAGGCCTCATGGGAAACGTTTATACGAGAGTTCAGTGCCTCAGTTTCATGTTTATATAGAGGAAATATATTAATTCAGGATAAAATCAGGGAAAGCGTGACCGGTTAGACTTTCATTCAGCAGTGCAGGTCAGTTATGAGTTAAAGACGGCATGAAATGAGAGCAGCGTTTAATCCGCGTCTGTGTGCTACAGCGGACTCATCAAACCGCACTAAACTTTAAATCACTTTCACAAATATGGACCAAATATTCATGAACCTTGCACTCTGAGACATGCAAACTTTATTTTTTTTATCCTGTGGAGAAAACAGGCTTCCACTGGATAGAGTCTAGTTAGATGTGATTTCATCAGGACATTGCGTTGTTTGACATTTTTTAAATTTTATTCACAATTTCTAAATTCAGAATTTCTAATGAATTTAAAATTTAGTTTTTATTAATATTTAAAATTCATTTTTATTTTTATAATTTTCATTATAATTTTAGGTACAGTTGATGCATTTTTATTATTTATAAGTATAGTTTCTGATTTTTATTTCATTTTTTTATTAATAGTTCGAATTAGTTTTTATTTTATAATTTTTCATTTTAATTTTAGGTAAAGTTTTAATATTTTTTTGTGTTTTTTGCCATTTTTATCATATATATATATATATATCATAATTTTACGTAAAGCTTTAGTAGTTTTGTGTTTTTGCTTTTTTATTATATATATAGTTCTTATATATAATTTTAGTTCAAATTTTGTTGTGTTTTTTGCCTTTTTTATTATTTCTGTATATAGCTTTTGTGATCTTTATTTAAGGTTTAATTAATAGTTTGAATTAGTTTTTATTTTCATAATTTTTCATTTTAATTTTAGGTAAAGCTTTAGTAATTTAGTATTTATTTTTATTATTATTTTAGTATTTATTAATTATTTAATTGAGTAATTCAACCGTGATCTTTTGTCCTCATTTGTATGTCGCTTTGGATAAAAGCGACTGCTAAATGACTAAATGTAAATGCAAATGTAATTTTGTTGTGTTTTTATGGCATTTTATATATATATATATATATGAGTTCAAATTTTTATTTAAGTTTTAATTAATTAATTAATAGTTTAAATTAGTTTTCTTTAAAAAAATGTTTTGCCTTTTTTATTATTTCTGTGTATAGCTTTCATGATCTTTATTTACGTTTTAATTAATAGTTTAAATTAGATTTATAGTTTTAGTCATTTTTGGTGTTTTTTGTAAGAAAACAAAAGTCGCAATTTTTTTTTCTTTATTCCGTGATGGAAACAAGCTTCCATAGGAGTCCAGTTCCAGATGTGATTTTTTCATCTCTATTTCACTGATAAATCTGTCAGGTAGCAACACTTCACATTAGCCGCACAGAAATCACGATTAAAGAAGATCGATGGACGAACGGTTAGCTAAAGCATGAGCAAGCACACAAGCAGATGCTCTTCAGCACAGATACAGCAGACGCTTTACTGACGGTGCGAATGTGAGCTCAGGTTCCTGCCGGTCCGTTTGCATTTGTCTTTGTAAAGGTTTGGCTGCTTAGTGACTGCATGTTTGGATCCGGTCATCTGAGCAATGCAAGTCTGCTCTGTGCTCATCACAGAGGACCAGCAATAAATCAATCTGACGTGTGCCCTGCTTCACACTGAAGCGCAGTGTCAAGTGTTTTGAACGCTGCCGGGACAGAGACGTTCGGCCCATGTGCAAGCCATTTGTTTGGGATAAACGAGAAGAAATGATGGGCTGACGAGCTGCACATCTGGATGCACTAACAGCCGAGCTGATGCATGCTGTCTGTGGGAATGAATGAGGAAACCTTGAGATTTCTCAACAGAGCGACGCTCTTGTTTAAGTGGCGTGAAGGACAGAAACATATGAGAGACACCTGCAGCGTTCAGCGCTGAGGTCATGTGACTGATGATCAGCCGTCAAACAGAACTGGACGAGACTGTCTGAGCAACAAATGACCAGTCATGGTGGCCGTTTTACATTAAAGGGGTCATATGATGCAATTTCAAGTTTTCCTTTCTCTTTGGAGTGTTACAAGCTATTTGTGCATAGATAAGATCCCTAAAGTTGCAAAGACTAAAGTCTCAAACCCGGCGGGGCATAGAGGAGAAACAATAATGTACAGTGTGTGGAAAATAATGTGTTTTTTTAACCTTAAACCACATAAACACATTGCATTACAGCAAATACACAAAATAATGTTCTTTTTAGCAACGTCATATGACCCCTTTAAAATAATTCAATAAAAAGTAAAAAATTATTACATTTTACAAAATAAAAAAAAAATGAATTTCTTATTTTTATCTTGCAAATATTTTAAACGTTTAGTAAACAGAATAAGCACCAAAATAAATAAAATCAGTACATGATGTAAAATTAATTATGCTGTTGACCCTGACATTCTAAAATAAAATAAAATAAAATAAAATAAAATGGTGTAAAATTAAATATGCTGTTGACCCTGGCATTCTAAAATAAAATGCAATAAAAGTTAGTATATTATGTAAAATTTTATATGCTGTTGACCCTGACATTCTAAAATAAACAAAAATAAAATGAAATAAAATAAAATTAGTATATGGTGTAAAATGAAATATGTTGTTGACCCTGGCATTCTAAAATAAATGAAAATAAAATTAGTAAACGGTGTACAATTAAATATGCTTTTGACTCTGGCATTCTAAAATAAAATCCAGTGAAAATTTGTATATCATGTAAACTGTAATATGCTGATGACCCTGACATTCTAAAATAAATAAAAATAAACTCAAATGAAATCAAATGAAATAAGTATGTGGTGTAAAATAAAATATGCTGTTGACCCTGACTAAAGTCTACGATCAAACTGAGAGAAAGACTGACGTTCATCTGTTCTGACTTTTTCCTGACTTTAATTAGCTGAACTTCAGTGAATCTCTGATGATTCGAGTGACTCTCGTGTCATTTACTGATTGATTCCGCAGTTCATAAAACAATTGAAATGAAGCTCTAAATGAGTTTTGGGGTCAGATGGGCCGGTCAGCGGAGATGTTCTCTGTTATTAATGGAAACTCTGATGCACATTTCGTTCAGAGCAGTGATTTCTGCGGCGTTTCAGTCGACCTCTGAGCAGAAAAAGGTCGCGCCGCGGATCAAGTGTCAGATCTCCTGATAATGAGACGGAACGAGATTCTGTCTAAATTGAAGATCCAGCACGAGTTCAGGACAGTCTCTGTGTGTCAAAAACAAACTGGACTCATTTACTGCAATTATCAGTGATTGCTCACACTTATAGTTCAGTTCAGAGTGTGCATCGTCCTGATATCAATGATTCCTTCAATCATGTGTTGTTGAGGAGAAGTGTGCTGTTACTTTAGTGATCAGCAGGTGAATTATTATTTTATTTATTTTAGGTGAATTATCAAAAAATTATTATTATTATTATTAATTATATTAATTATTATTATTACATGTTTTTAATTTATTATAATTTAAGTTTAATTATTTTTTTGCTGTTTGAGAGAAACAACTGAGACAATGAATTTTATAATTTATTGTTATTATCTTCTTTTTTGCTGTTTAAGAGAACAATTGAGGCAAATAATTTTATTTTTTTGTAACATTTATTTATTTGATTTATTTATCTATTATTTATTTTTTGCTGTTTTAAGTGAAAAATTGATGATTATTATTCTAATTATTAATATTATTATTTAAAGTTGTAAATGTGTATAAAGCCTGACATATGAAATAATAGTCAGATTTTTTTTTTGGAGTATCATATTTACTCCATCAGGCTTTTATGGCTCATATAGTCTGATAGAGTGAGAATATACAATAAACAAGGTCATTTCTTTTGTTGTCATACAGTAATTGCTTCCATAAGAAACATCTCTCACATTAATAATGAAAACTATGGCACTGTGAAGAAATGTGAGGAAATCAAACACACTTGGCTGAACTTTATAACTACAGTGACGAATTACAGGATCTCAAATACATGTCGTTTTTACCTGAAATGTTATAAAGCACTCATGTTTTATGCCAATTGCCCATAATCTACACAGCATTATCATGACAAACGTGATATTATTGTTTATACATATATTCATGTGACACTTTCCGGTCTGATGATGCTCAAGCTTTATGTGTGAAAACACACTGATATTTGTCATTGTTTTCAATTCACAAATATTCAAACACACTACGCTTTACAAGAAAAGTTTTTCTACTTCAGAATGTCATGTTGAATTCAATGTGTTACTTGCCATTTATTTGTAATTAACTGTGAAAGTTTCTCGCAATTTTCTGAGTGAAAAAGGTTTCTACATTAAATCAGTGCGTTATGAGATATATAATTATCAGAGCAATATTTCTGCCTGCCTCACAAAGGCTTTTCCCGTATGGTGCAAAAAAAAAAAAAAATAATAATAATTCAAATATGTTTTTTAATATTTCAAAATATACAAAAAATGGCCAAAAATATTTAAATATTTGCTCAAATATACAGTATATATAAACATAAATTAATTTTATTTATTTTTTTTGTTACAAAATTTTCATTTGTTTATTTTTGACACCGGATTAGGCTTGATATCGCATGCGTGTTACGCCATCATTGTCACAAACAAAAAGTGAAAGTAAAAGTTCAGAGTTGATGTTTCTCCATTTAAACAGCCAGAGTCGATTCTTTACAGAATATCAAAGTGTTTCACAGGAACCTTTATAAAAGCTAAGCGATGATTTTACGTGTAGCTGCTTCATAGAAAGGCGGTGATTCTGTGAATCTGTGTAAATAAGGTGAGTGCTGATGCTCAGGTGCTTTACAGTGACTTCCGCATTCATATCTCCTCTAAAGGACGTATGTTTTTTATATATTTTAATGTTTTGTTTTTCAAGCAGATGAACGTGGTTTGATTGGTGTTTGGTGTTGTCTGTGGTGTATTTGATCATTTGTTAACACACGACTAACATTGTGTATCTGAGTGAACGCCGCGTCTCATGTTCTCCAGGATGCAGGTACTTTGAATAAACACTGTATTAAATCACCTTGAATGACGGAAGATTGGAGTCTCCACTGGTTTTTGTGTCTGGAGGTTTTAAAGCTAAAATGAAGATTTTATTTAAAAAGGTAAAAAAAACCCTCCTCATGGAGTGTTTTTGATGAACAATACTTAAAGAATGTAGAAGAAAATTATCATCATAAAGGATTAAATCTGTTTTGTTATAGTTCATTTCATCAGAAGAGATCAGAAGCAGAGCCCAGCTGTGTGTCTATGAGGAGTGATTGGTCTATGGAAAATCCAATACATTTTAAGAGTGAAGATACAAAGACTGATCTCAGGTACATTTCTATATAAATATTATTACAACATGTCATGTTATATTAACACAAAATAGTGTTATCTTTATCTTTAAATATCTTTATCTGATATTTTAACATATATAGTGTTACACAGAGAGACACATTTGTGAAAGCACTCAGTTCTATTTAACATCTTTTGTATTAAAATAGTGTAAATGATTCTGAAGTGCTTTTTAAAGTGATTGTTTAAATAATATATAAGTATACTTTGTTAAATATGGTAATTCAGAGGATTCACTTTATTCTCTCTCTGTTATAGTTCAGTTCATCAGAAGAGATCAGAAGCGGAGTCCAGCTGTGTGTCTATGAGGAGTGACGCGTCTGTGAATCAGTCATTAGATTATAAGAGTGAAGATACAAAGACTGATCTCAGGTCTAATATTTCTGTAAAAGATTATTTGATTATGATACAGAATACATAAAGGACACTGTGCTCATTAGCTTATTTAAAAATGCAGTATTTTACTTTTACAGGCATGAAGTCCTCAACAGGTTTAGATCAAATCTGATGAAGAAGTTTG
>NW_015625593.1:8403-8783 GCF_001515625.1 Sinocyclocheilus rhinocerous | reverse complement strand
TGAGAGAGTGTGGCATTCATGTGACAGAAGCATCAGTGTACTCAGGATTGTGCACTCAGATCTTGAGAGAGGAGTTTGGCTTGTATCAGGGGAAAGTCTTCTGCTTTGTTCATCTGAGCATTCAGGAGCATCTAGCAGCTCTATATGTGCACCTCTCCGGGACAAACAACAACATAAATGTGATTGAGCCAATCACCAAACAGAGTTTGCTGTCTAAAGTGAAGGACTGGTTTCAACTCAATTCATCAGAGCATGTTTCATTATCTGAGCTGCATCAGAGAGCTGTGGATGAGGCTCTACTGAGTAAAAATGGACATCTGGATCTTTTCCTGCGGTTCCTTCTGGGTTTGTCAGTGGAGTCTCATCAGATTCTCCTACAA
>NW_015625593.1:6164-8208 GCF_001515625.1 Sinocyclocheilus rhinocerous | reverse complement strand
TACATCAAGAAGAAGATCAGGACCATTGACTCTCCAGAGAAATCCATCAATCTGTTCCACTGTCTGAATGAACTGGGTGATCATTCACTAGTGGAGGAAATACAACACTATCTGACATCTGGAACAATAAAGGAAGCCAAACTCTCTTCATCTCAGTGGTCAGCTGTAGTTTTTGTGTTGTTGACATCAGAAGAGGACCTGAATGAGTTTTGTCTTGATAAATTTGTTAAAGGAAAAAATAAACATGAAAATATGAAAGTTCTTCAGAAGCTGCTGCCTGTGATTAAAGAATCCAGATCAGTTCAGTAAGTATCACTGCAAATAATTACTTCACTGTTAAAACATTAAGAAAATCAAAGTTAAAAGCTCATAAATCTTCAGTGCTGCAGATGTTGTCTAGAGTTTAGTGGTCAGTGGTTTTATATCAAATCAGTGACTCAGTGAGATTCAGAGTCAGAGAAGTGGCATATGAATAAATTATTCAGGTCTGTCAATAATTAAAAATGTCTTTGCAAAAATTGAATTTAATATTTGTAATTTTTAAACCACTGACAATGTGTAATATTTATCTTTCTTAAATGAGGTTCATGTTTTTGTTCTGTGATATTTTAGATCTCAGTCCAGTGATCCATGAAACATATTGATTTGTGCTTTAAGTTTGTACTTTATCTTTAATAATGGATTCACAGCTAAACTGATCTGATCTGAGAGAGTGAAGAGTGTGTCATTGTTCTCTACAGGTTGAGTGATTGTGGCGTCACAGATGAAGGTTGTGCTGCTCTGGCTTCAGCTCTGAGATCAAACCCCTCACAACTGAGAGAACTGAATCTGTCTCTGAATAAACTAGGAGATTCTGGAGTCACGCTGCTGTCTGCTGGACTGGAGGATCCTCACTGTAAACTGGAGATACTGCGGTAAGATCATATTTGACTCTCACACATGAAACACAATGTAAAGTAAGTTTGAAGTGTTGAGTCTCTTTCTGCTGCTGTGAGTTCAGCTGATTGAGCTGTAAATGATTGAACACATGAGCTGCTCCTCAGTAACATGATACTGCAGGACTGAGAGTCACACTGAAATACATACTTGGACATCACAATCAAAATTTCAATATCTTGACTTGAGCTCAACACAGTCAGAACTGAGAAATGAAGAACATGCTGGATTAATTTTTTAATGTTCATCACGTTAATCTTTCTGCACTGACTCTTTTTAAATAATAATGCAATTATGAAATGTTTTTAATCCCACTTAAATTAGACTTTAGATGGTAAATGTCCATGCAAATGTTTGTGCTCTGTGACATTAGATCTCAGTCCAATGATTTATCAAATATGTTGATATTGTGCTTTTAAGTTTGTAATTTCTCTTTAATAATGGATTCACTGCTAAACTGATCTGGGGTGCGTTTCCCGAAAGCAACTATGGTCGCAAGTTCCGTCGTTGCTAATAGAATTCAATGGAACTAACGACCATAGTTAGCTTACGATGGTTTTGGGAAACGCACCCCTGACTGGGATCTGATTATTTTTTTGATTATTAAAACAATGGTTGTATGTGATTGAATGATGTGTAATATCACAGCCTGTGTGTGTGTGGTTTGGTCCGGTGCAGGCGAGCTGGGGAATGTGGAGCTGGAGTCAGGCTAATCTGTGAGAGCAGAGAGACTGGCTCCTGTCTGCATGTCTGCCAGGCCTCTATCTGTGCGTCTCAGTTCACACCCTCCCTCCCTATCTCTACTACAGCACTGGGGCACAGCATGGGATTCAATTGGCCTCCACAGGCCACGGACTACCAGTGTGCACACACACAAATCTCTGCTATATATGGGGAAAGAGCATCCAACATGTATACATCTGTAGCAACAGACATAATCTCACACACTCTGAGATACATACAAAAAACAAATACACAATATGAACTTCACATATGCACACTAACATTGTGTGCTCTATCAAACACATGTGGATTGAAGTGCTGATCGTCATTAAAAAGCCCAATACACAAGCAGGCAGTAGAATGTGAATATAATCACACACACAGA
>NW_015625593.1:1192-4362 GCF_001515625.1 Sinocyclocheilus rhinocerous | reverse complement strand
TTGAGTCTCTTTCTGCTGCTGTGAGTTCAGCTGATTGAGCTGTAAATGATTGAACACATGAGCTGCTCCTCAGTAACATGATACTGCAGGACTGAGAGTCACACTGAAATACACACTTTCACACACAATCAACATTTCAGTCTCATGACTTTAAACAGACTCGAGCTCAACACAGTCAGTGACTCTTTAAAATATTGCTTTAATTGTGTAAAATCACACAAATCACTGCTGCATACACATGCGTACAGATCTAAAGAACACAGTAAAACTCAGGTAGTGAATTGTGTCATTTATTTAAAACAGATTTAGCATGAGACAAACATTTTTTAAATAAAAAATGCAGACAGTTGGTGCGATGAGATAATATTATTGATCTTGCTTGAATGAAACTTTAGATGTTTTATGATCATGTTTGGTGCTCTGTGAAATTTTTGATCTCAATCCAATGATCCATCAAACATGTAGATTTGTGCTTTAAGTTTGTACTTTCTCTTTAATAATGGATTCACTGCTAAATTTATGAAAGTAAAAGAGTAGCAAAACTCGAAAGCGAGCTGATTTGATGGTGTTAACCCTGTCGTCTCCTGTCGTAATACATTTTGGGCATACTCGGCCCAGGGGAGATACTAGCTCCAACTGTCCTGATGTTGGTGACAGTAGGCTCGGAGATATCGCCCGATCTCCTGGATCTTGCGTTCGGTCTGGCCGTTGGTTTGAGGGTGGTAACCTGAAGAAAAACTGGCGGATACACCCAGCAGACGGAAGAAGCCATGCCAGACACTGGATATAAACTGTGGCCCTCTATCGGAAACTATATCCTCTGGGATACAAACATTTCGAAAGACGTGATGGAAGAGAGCTTCAACCGCTTCTAAGGCGGTGGGTAGCCCTCGTAAGGGAATTAGCTTGCAGGCTTTGGAGAATCTGTCCACGACCACGAATATGGTAGTGTACCCATTGGAAGGTGGAAAATCTGTAGCGAAATCTACTTTACTTTTCTCTTTACTAATGGATTCACTGCTAAACTGATCTGATCTGAGAGAGTGAAGAGTGTGTCATTGTTCTCTACAGGTTGAGTGATTGTGGCGTCACAGATGAAGGTTGTGCTGCTCTGGCTTCAGCTCTGAGATCAAACTCCTCACACCTGAGACACCTGGATCTGTCTTGGAATAAAATAGGAGATTTGGGTGTGAATCGTCTCTGTGCTGGACTGAAAGATCCTCACTGTAAACTGGAGACACTACGGTAGGATCATCTCTCTGATAGTCTCATGATTGGAAAATATAAGATAATAATTCAGATCCACTTTAGTCTCTGTACTTTAAACTGTTTAATTCTCTTATGATCTATGAATATATGAATATTTTCATCACTTCCCATGTCTCTGTGTGTAAATGATAAAGAGTGAGTTGTTGATCATTCACTGTTATTAATCTATGATCAGTTTTTTATTCATATCTCTGGCTGTAATATGAATATACTGTTTTTTTTCTGAGCTGGATCTGCTGATGTGTGTAACAGCAGTAATGTCTCATACTCATATGTGACTGTCTGTGTGTTTTATTGTAGGACTCTCAGTATTTAGACATCAGTCCAGTTTCCTCAGGATCAGCTGATGATGAATAAGGAGCTGCTACAGAGACGTCACAGTCACACAATCACCAGAGACTGAAGACACAGAGACATACAGCATCACATTGTCATGTGTGTCATCTTTCACTTTCTTGTTTTATAGGTAATGGCTCATGAAATTGAGTGCAGAATCATTTTGGATTCTCTAGATATTGTCTACAATGTAGATCAGATGTCCAATCTGGCCCCCGGGATGATTTGAACAATAATGTAAAATAATAAATAACACATTATTTTGAAAATGAAACAAAGTGTATTTGTGCTCCAAGACTTGGGTCGAAGATCCAAACGCAGCTTTAATAAGGGTAATCGACAATCGTAATCAAAATACAAGGCAAAGGGTCAAACAATCCAAACAACAGAGTCCAAAACACAGGCAAACATGGAAATCCAGGAAACCAGGCACAAGATCAAAACCATAACACGGGTAACCAGAGAGAGCGCTCAGAAATGCAGTGTAACACAAATAAGACTTCACAATGAGAGAGTGAAAACACAGGGCTTATATAGGCAGAGCTAGCGAGGGAAATGGCAGGTGTGAAAATTCACTACAATATATATATTTTTTTATCTAAAGTGGAACAAATTGCTAATTTTTTTTGCTCATTTGCATTGATGTTACTCCTTGGGACACAAACACACGCGTGTAATGGATTAAACAGCACCAGAATCTCCAGCAGGACCTAATTGATGATCACTGCATTGTAAAACATATGCTTGTGTGTCAAGTTATGATTTTAAACATGTCCAAAAGAAGAAATTCGACCTGGAAGGGTGGATATTTAAGGAGAAATGGAAAGGAAGGTATTTGTTCTGTGAGGTCAACTCAGACCGGTATGTTTAATCTCAACCCGTGTTTGGTAAAAGTTTGCAATATAAACAGCACTATGAGACGCACTGGTCGCTTAGGACGAAAAAAGTGCATGAGCTAGGAGTGCTCATTTACTATAATATCGTAATTGTTTTAATGATGTGCAAGGTGACAATAAGCCTATGTAATTCTGAAAAAGAAAAAAAAAACGTCTTTCACTGCAGGATGTTTTATTGTGATGTCAAATTATTCAAATTGTATTTCCCTCAAAACATCATCACCACATAGTCGTTTCCAAACGTGTTCACCACTGCAGGATGTTTTACAGTAGGCTACAATAGCGATTGTGTGTGGTACAGATGCGGTACAGCATCACAAGCCATGAACAAAACTTTCTTTAACACCAAATAGCATAGTTTCCTTTCAATCGGTCACTCCGAGTCAATTCGGTGACCGACGAATTGGGATCTTGCTTAGAGAGACCAATCCACTTCGAGTGTAAACTAAATGAGCCAATGCACATTGGCATGCGATGATTGCATTAAGCTGCCGCTGATCACAGCATGAGCATAAAAAGGCAGCCGGTGCAACGCATACCAGCTTTTCGCTTCGGAGCCGAGCGACAACATCGTTCTGCTCCTACCAAACTGCTTCGTGTGTGACGAGTCTAGCGCGCTCTCTGGAGCTTTTTGTGTTGGCGGATGGCGCTTCAGCGGTGGTCGTTCCT
>NW_015625593.1:0-202 GCF_001515625.1 Sinocyclocheilus rhinocerous | reverse complement strand
GGCGCGTAGGCAGGCCGCCCCACCCGTCCAGGCCCCCTGTCAAACCTGGCGGTAAGCGAAAGAGCAAGAGGCCCCGGGACGGGTGACCCAGAAAGGGAGGAAGCTGCTCTTTGGGGGATGGTGAAGGCACCTCTCCCTCCCCAGGAGGAGGGCCGGGTGGAGAGTCTGGAAAATCTCAACGAGAGAGCGGTTTTCTCTGTCC
>NW_015625592.1:0-782 GCF_001515625.1 Sinocyclocheilus rhinocerous | reverse complement strand
ATCGCTGTTTTCTCAGTTCTGTGTTTCCCTCGTGTCTTTGTTTTTCCCTTCAACGCAGCAGCTGCTTGCAGCGCAGCTCATTGGTTTCTCGCCAGTTTTATCTCTCTCGATTTTTCGCTCTATATCTGCTCTCAATTTGCGCTTGTCACTCGAGTCTGACTCTAGTCTTGCTTTGTGCAGTGCTCCAGTTCTCTGCCGGTTTTGACTGCTCGTCTCAACACTGCTCTGCATGTTCCCTCCGACCTCTGCCTGGATCTGGTTTTCCCGTTTTGCTGAGCGGTGCCAGCCAGAGTTATTTTCTGTTAATTGCCAGTTAATTCAATAAAGACAGTTAACAATCTAGCTTCTGAGTACTCAGTTATTAACCCAACATATAGTGGGGTCAGTTAAAAAATTTTTGCAGTGGGCCGCGGAAACATATGTGTTTGGTTGTGTGGGCCGCGAGTTGAAAAAGGTTGGGAACCACTGGTCTATAGGCTATAGAGGGTATGCATTGACGTCACTTTCCCGCCAAAACACACCCCCTCAGCCGGACTGAGTGGCAAAAGAGCCTGCTGCATGAATGGATTTAATAGAGGAAACTGCGAAAACGTCAGTAAAACAAACGATTATCAGTTTAAACTAAAGGTTGTTGGACTCAATATAGTGTTCCTTACAACTTACCAAACTTACCAGGAATCGTGTTTCGTGTTTTTTTTGTTTTTTTTCATGTCGTCCAGCCTAAAAACATATATAGTTTTTGTCAGTGTTTATTTAAAAGCATCCAGTTATGCAGAATATAA
>NW_015625591.1:1228302-1236596 GCF_001515625.1 Sinocyclocheilus rhinocerous | reverse complement strand
AATTAAACAGTTGGAAGTTACTTTTGTAGACAACACAAATAATTTTATTCTCTGCATACTATGCACCTCTACTAAAGTGCCTAACCTTACAATGACAGACAACACTAACAAAGTTCAGCTGCATTAAACTTTCATGCTCATTTTGACAATATGTCTGTGCACAATATTAATATACAAATATAGCATATCTGTCATCTTAGCCCAAGTAATAAAAGCATGTGTTTTCCCTGTTTCATATTCTACCTTGCTCATGTAATCCTACTGATTGAATTGAACACTATTCAATTAGCTCTATTGTTGTTGTATAAAGATATGCTCGAGGGTGTAAACTCAAGTCTAGCATCTGTGTTTTAAAGAACCGTATATCTGTTTGCATGCAGTGGGAGGTGATGGTGCAGCTACCCACTCTAACTTTGCTGAGACCAGTGACGTCGTCATTCAGTGCCGTTACTGAGAAATACTGGCCCTGGATCAATGTGAATTTCAGGCCTTCCTGTAATCCAACAAGTGTATAACTCTGGCAATTCAGGCCACAAGTAGACTAGCATCCCACGGAGGATAGGATTACACACACACACCCACCCATCTTAATTTTGCAGTGGTTTCTTGTCTTGGTTCTTTGTTATGGCAGTAATAGAATATCTCAGTTAAATGAAGTCTTCTCTAGTCTTCGCACTTAACTACCCAGACTGCCATTTCTCAATTCTCTTCCTTTGACCTGGTTTCACTTTTGTACAGTTGTGTCACTAATTATGTTGCAAAGGACTACATCCAGTATAAAAGGCCTCTATATTCCAAATCTATGCAAAATCCCAAATGTAAACCTTGACTATCACCCAGATACCAAATATCCATACCTGGAAGGTTTTTCTACGCATATCCAAATAAGTAACATTGCTATAAAGGCTAAATGAAACTTAAATATTCTCAAATATGTTGACAATGAAAACTCATTAGAAGCTCATTTAAATTCCTAAAGGTGCAGTCACATTAGCAAATTTTCAGCAAAATTTCAATGGGAGAAAAGGTCTAGAGTCCATCATCAATAATGAAGCAATGTATGAATACCACTCACATAAAGGTCACTTTCAAACGAAGCCGCTTTCTGTTGGCAAATTTGTGTAACAAACTTGAACTCTGTGTGGGTAGTGTAGTGTGACTGTAGTGTAGTCTTTCAGCCTCACTTGAAATTCACAATAGAATTGGCCATTAGCAGTTCTTCATCAGGCAGGCCTGGGTTTTGTGTATTGATGCTGCACACAGCAAAATGGCCACAGCTGGCCCTTCCCATGAGACAGACGCTGATAAAGCCATCAACAGTTTTAAGTTGGCAGAGCTCCTGGAGTTCTACTTCTCATTATAATACAGTATCTGGGTTGTGAAAGAGCATGATGTTCCCAAAGCAGCTCCTATCAGAGACCAAACAGGGCGGATATCAGTTGAACTTCAAGGACTAAGAGCTGCAGGGTGCAAGTTCCTGGCCAAGGTACAGATCAAACGTCTCATGTACATGCAGACACACCTCTCTTGACTTCTTTCCCAGTACACCACTGTCTGTAGAAGGCCTACTGCAACTACTGTCAAATACACCAATTAATTTGTCACATAGACTAACCTGTATATGTAAACAAGCTTAAAATGAACTTTACCTCCCTTGGTAAATAGGTGACTCAATTTCATGAGCTTTGTTTCGTGGGAGTCTGAACTTTGGGGGCAGGAGGTATTTATCTGCATGAAGCCTAACTTGCTTCTAAACATATAGGCTTAGTAAGTAAAGTGGCATTTAACTATGAACTCTTTGCATGTAGTTCCAAGAATGCGGGTTTATCTGCATGTTTTTTATCAGTAAAGGTGCGTGGCATGTTACAGGCTAGGCAGTATGGATCTATGATGCACAAACCAAGTGACAGACCAAAAAGAAGGACACAGTCTCTGATTTAGCTCTCTGAAACACTGACCCAACATTTCCCCTTTCTGAAATTCCATCTTGCACATGCTTAAAAAGTAAGCCTAAAGGTAAATCCTTTAATTAACCCTATAATTATTACTATTGTGCTTATTTTTTTTTATCCCTTTTGTCTATCATCTTGTCATATATACAATGTAAATATAAATAAATAAATACATATCCACACTACCATTCAAATGTTTGCAGCCCAGTAAGATTTTTTCATGTTTTTGAAAGAAGTCTCTTATGCTCACCAAGGCTGCATTTATTTGATCCAAAATACAGTAAAAAAAATAGTAAAACTGTAAATTATTAAAGCAGTTTACAATAACTGTATTATAAAAAGTGCAAAAAAAATTTCAATAAAAAGTTCAATATATTTAATTTGCTGAAAATATCATACAGACTTAAGAAAACATCTTTATCCACTGACCCATTGGAGCGCTTTCAGGGACCACAGACCCCAAGTTAAAAACCTTGGATTGAGATCATCTCTAGCTGATGTGTCATAACGTAAAGAAATCAGCCATTTATGTTATCTTGTTGAGCTTATCCTGTTATCAGGCCATCATGCCATTTGTGATGCTAGCCAAACAGATTGAGAACTGTGTGAAGTCAGTGAAAAGAGGAAGTTTGTTATTATGGCGTGAAGGGATGGCTTGTGCCAATCTGTCTGGCTGCAAGAAGTTTATAGAAAGATGCTAAAGTGATACTTACGGAGTTGACAGATTCATTCTGAGTTTTAGGACTGTTCTCAGGCCGGAGGGTTAATCTGAGATGCCTGATTCTCCTCTGGTGGACGTCACACATAAGCATAGCAGGATGCAAAAAATAAACAGACAAACAAACAATGATTAGTCACAATCTTAGTTTAATTAGGCAGACAATCGGATGATTGTTATCTCAGGAGAAAATGGAAGCAATTTCACTGAAACCAAAACAAAAACATAAAGTCATGTCAAGGATAACACTTATCTATTATGAGAAATGTCTTGCATGAAAAGAAAAAAACAAGCTGCTCGAAGTAATTTTTTATCACTGAGACAGATAGAATAACAAAACTGTATTAAAATATGACCGCCCGTAAAAACACTTCAATGATTAACCACTTCAGATGTGGCCATCTATTCAATTCAAATCAATAACTACTACAGTCAAAAATGTGGTTCTCAGCGGTTTGATGCCCTCTCTGCCAGTTAGTGCCATCTGAGGGGGTGTCAGTTGATTAGCTGTAAGAATGTCTCTGAATGGCAGCTGACCGCAGCAACAGCGGCTGAGCGCCAGGCCCTGATAAAATAAACATGACAGGGCCCTGCCTCCCAGGACGGTGGCTCTTATTACAGGCCCCTCTCTGAACAACACAACGCTGCCTCGCACACGTCAACAGCGTCCGATTAGCCTTGATATAGACGAGCCATTAGGGCACAGTCCAGTGCATGAGTGACAGCCGAGAGACACAAGAGGACAGAAGCTGAACCAAACATAGGCAAACGAACACTCTTACTGAGAATCAGTTATAATCAGACATTCGCAAAGAAACAAAGTTCAAAAGAGCAAGAAAACGTTAGTGAGTGTTTCCTACCTCATTGAGGTCTGGTATCTCAGTGGTGGTTGTGGTGCTGATGGCACCAGCCGTGCCATTTTGCAGCATGTCTCCTTTGCACTGTCCACGCCACACATCCACAAAAACACTATCAATGTCTGCCCTCACCACCGCAGGCTACACACCAAAGGAGGAGAAATGTAGTGTGTGTGTGTGTGTGTGCGTGTTTGTGTGAAAGAGGGGAAGAATGAAAAAAAAAGCTCCCTTCAACAGCTCTGCCAGAATTCCTTCCCCCGGATAAGACCAGAGACAGAAAGGGAGGGAAAAAAGAGGCTTAGTATTCCAATACAAATTATTATTTATTTTAATAGTTATTTTCAGTTCAGATGTATACACACATATATACATGTATATATTATATATTATATTAATTTAAAATTGCTATTTTCACTTCTGGTTAGATGCTAACTGCATTTCATTGACTCTGTACTTGTACTCTGCACAATGACAATAAAGTTGAATCTAATCTAATCTAATCTTGCAACAATTAAAAAAGTATGAATATGGGTAGTATGGATGAAATCCTGACGTACTATATCGGCCATGTTGTCACTGTTACAGGGCCTACCAGTGTCAAAAGCATTAATCGGATGCACACTTCAGAATCTCGCTGAAAATAGTAGTTCATCTGGGTACTTTTTGCTTTTCATGTTTTAAGAATACTTTGAATTTGGACAAACTACTTGTATCACATACTGGTTTTCTCCTACTATACAGTAGGGAAGCATGCATATTCAAACACAGTGAGATTGTTCATTTTTGGGTGAACTATCCCTTTAATAATTGTAATTATAATAAATTACCTGTAAATTACCTCTAATAAAAAACTTGCGCAGACGTCAATTGATGTTGCAGTTAGGCTGCACTGCAGATGCCTTGAACTTTGCTTGAGGAAATCTTTAATCTATGTGATTTTGTTTGCTTAACATATCTCAAAGTGCACAAATTGTAGGTCAATCATTAATCTTGGAAACAGATAGTCTACTACAGTGTAATCATTAACCCTCCTTTTTTATGAGATTCACCCCTTGGAAAACGAATACAGGTTATAAATCTCGCATCTTATTGCTTTTTCCCCCCCATTACAACAGACCTTGAGCCAATTTAATCTTCATCACAGGGATAAATGGGCAATTTGAGTGACAATCAATTTTTTTAACATGAAAAAGGTCTTGAATATCTAGAAATCCATGATCAGCTCAAGCAGCATGTGAAAGACCACAGGGATTACCGTATATTTCACGCCTTTCATGATGGAAAACAGGATCCCTTTTGGACTGGTATCCTACTGGAGAAGGTTTGCTAGTCCCATTCAATCCAACAGTGCTCAATGAGGCACCAAAGAAGTACTTAAATAACCATTCAGCATTGTGTTCATTACTGTTTCTGCAAGTGAACTGTGCCTATATTTTGCTGTTATTTTAATAATAAAAGTTGTCTAATTAATTAATTAATCAATTAATTAACAAGCTGCCCATATATGGTGATATATTTAGAGGAGAGTGCTGTAACTTCACACATAGGTTATCTTCTATGAAGTTTAGTTCTACATATACAATATTGATAAGACATATCCTTATAACAAATACACAGATTCTTCTTAAAAAAAGGTGAGTTGACTCGTGTGTCTAACAAGTAGGAGAATCGATTCTCCTGTTCTCACACAAACCTTTTCCGAGTAGGGCTACAGGGCAGGCGTCTTTCTATTAGATTTTATTTCCCGATATCGTTGGTTCGCTTAGGTGTTTTTGTAGTGATGATGTACTTTGAAAGCATACATTTATAATCTTATTTACTCACGAGATGACTCCGTCATATCAGGAGACAAATAGATGCTGGATTATTCAAGTGCGTCGTGAGGGCCCCCGTGTTGAGACGACATGACCAGAATAAAACTCATCTTTAACTAGTAGAAACAATACATTTTGGCAGACAGCGTGCGAGTGAATTTCTCCAATGCTATCGGAGTAACAGAAAAATATTGTGGAGTCGACTGAGTTGAAACCTTGACTCTATAATTAATGTCTACTTTTGTATATGAAGCGATTCTACTATCAGAATCGACTCCACTATAAAACTTGATTCTTTTGTTCTAATGACTCTTTCTTAAAGCTGCAGTCCATAAATTTTGCCTCTTTGTCGCCATCTCTGTTTGAAAACCTGGAATTGTAGCTGTGTGCGGAATTTTCTAGCTTGCGTGGGTTGTGAGTGGGCGCCGCTCCAGCGCGGATGAATCTAATGTTCTGAAGAGTATGTGTGGCAGTCAGTCACCGCACGGGTGTGGATATTTACTGTACTTCGCAATCACAGATTCTAGCCTACGTCTTGGAATATGACCCAAATAAGAATTTTCCCCGTATATTGCCATCTGAACAAGTAAGTAACAAGTTTGCCACGTTTGTTCTGACCAACTGAGGAAAAAAGCATTACCATAAATCTAGCTATAATGGTGATTAAATCTAAAGATCGGTTAGCTCATTGTTAGATGTCTAAACCTGAGAAACATTTACATTTAAATTTATGTGTATGGTTATTTTCGCAATGAATATTGTTACAATAGCAATTAAAAATATTTATTAAAGCTGCAGTCTGTAAGTTTTGCCTCTTTGTCGCCATCTCTGTTTGAAAACCTGGAATTGTAGCTGTGTGCGGAATTTTCTAGCTTGCGTGGGTTGTGAGTGGGCGCCGCTCCAGCGCGGATGAATCTAATGTTCTGAAGAGTATGTGTGGCAGTCAGTCACCGCACCATTGTGGATATTTACTGTACTTCGCAATCACAGATTCTAGCCTTCGTCTTGGAATATGACCCAAATAAGAATTTTCACCATATATTGCCATCTAAAGTTCAAGCTTGGTGAACTCTGACCTGCGAATTCGCATCACGTGAAGACGTGTGACTAGTAGAAGATCGATACGTCACTGTGTGACCTCTCTGTACAGAAATTCAAAAATGGAGGAAGCGCAAATTTTAGCCTAATTCGTCAACTGGCCGCTAGAGGCTGGCTGCAAAAGGGAGTCAATCCTATAGACTTCCCATGTTAAAATGGTCAACTTACAGCAGTCGATTATCCGGGAGTGCTGCCAAGATGGCGACGGCCGGCTCCGCCCACTTTGAGCTTCAAAAACGCTCTTCAGGAACCTACGGGTGACGTCACGGACACTACGTCCATGTTTTTATACAGTCTATGGGTGGGACACACTATTTAGTAAAATGTACGTTAGTGCAAGTTTCTCCGTTATGCTGCTAGTGTATTGTTGCCTATAGTCAGTGGTGGAAATGGCCAAAATTCACTGGGGGTACTCTAGCTTGGAAAGGGGCAGGGGTAATTTTAGATGGCCTTTCGGATGTAGGCCTATTTAATTATAAAATAGATAGATATAGATTAGTGAAATGAAAGAATGATTTAATAAAAATGAGAATGATAGTGAGAATGATGGTACAGTATTGCATGATTTGTAGATTAAATTTAATAGTTTACACTTTGCATAAACATTTGCAATTAGTTCTTAAGAGATAACATTACATTCTTCAGGACTCTGCACTTACATTTCTTTATAGGAGCACTTGTATACTTAAAAAAAAAAAAAAAAATTTAGGAACACCTTCTGATCAATGACAGAAATTAACCTTCCTATTATAAGGCGATAAGGCGACTACTTAAAGGTAAAAAAAAATAACAAAAAAAAAACACATTTGTAATGCCTCTAACTTTATTTATAGATAGATATAGATTAGTGAAATGAAAGAATGATTTAATAAAAATGAGAATGATAGTGAGAATGATGGTACAGTATTGCATGATTTGTAGATTAAATTTAATAGTTTACACTTTGCATAAACATTTGCAATTAGTTCTTAAGAGATAACATTACATTCTTCAGGACTCTGCACTTACATTTCTTTATAGGAGCACTTGTATAACTTAAAAAAAAAAAAAAAATTTAGGAACACCTTCTGATCAATGAGAGAAATTAACCTTCCCATTATGAGGTGATATTTGACACTTTAAAATGTAAAGAATACCTTTGTAATGCCATTTTTTCTAACTTTATTAAATGTATGTCATCTTTTGTGTCAAAAAATATATATTTATAAACTTTTATTAAAAAAATTATTAAACAATAAATTCAATTAAAATAATAAGATACAATGAGGAAGAATAAGTTAAATGAAATCAGCATCAACAATTCATTTTTGCACTAGGAGGTGCACAGAAGAATAAAATTAAGGAATATTTACAGACTGTTTATCGAGACTCAGAGGCGAATTTAAATTCATAATAATAATTTTATGAGATTAATGTATTAAAGGTTTTTTTTTATGCTTTATTTTAACAGCAAAACAATAAAACAGACAGAACCATGACCACAGATACATTCCACAAGTGGCTACATACCAACATAAACCACAGCTTAAAAAAATAAGTCAATAAATAATAATAACAAAAATAATAATAATAATAAAAAATAAAGACTAAAGTCTCAAATCCAAAGAGATATTCTTTATAAAAGTTAAGAGTCAACCACGTCTACCTAAAACGGCTCGTTCTAACACGCCCCCACATGTCTACGTCACGATGTGGGAAGATTTGCATAACGCTGCCCAAATGTTCACGCAAAGAAAGAAGGCGTAACTTTTATTCTCGCTGTAGTATTGTTGTTGCCGCCGCCGCCATGTCGTGAAGGCGCTGTGTGCTTCCTTGTGAAAGCGAAACTACTTTGTTTGGCCTTCCAAAAGAGGAC
>NW_015625591.1:1218050-1227523 GCF_001515625.1 Sinocyclocheilus rhinocerous | reverse complement strand
ATTTAAAGGATTTGCCACTGATGATTCAAACGTGAGTTTTGAGCAGTGTAGAGTAGGCTTGTCATTTCTCCGATCACAAATGCAGACACGGTTTTATGTTTACGCAACACGATACGCAACCCAATGCGTAAAAAGACAGTATAAGTCATTATAATCAGTTATTATGTCCCCACTGGATGCAACAAATCCCTCATTTATAATGTGTTTTATTGGTTTTGTCTCGTCTCTCCGGCCGGACACGGCATCACAGTATGGTAAGGGGCGTAACATTTCCGTCTCATGCTTGATGCATTCGGCCAATCGCAACGCACTGGATAGCTGGCCAATCAGAGCACACCTCGCTTTTTTTAGAACGATGAGCTTTGTAAAAATTGACGCGTTTCAGAAAGGCGGGGCATAGAGGAGAAACAATAATGTACATTATATGGAAAATAATGTGTTTTTTAACCTTAAACCGCATAAACACATTGCATTACACCAAATACACAAAATAATGTTCTTTTTAGCAACGTCATATGACCCCTTTAAAGAAAGGAGTCCAAATCTGATAAAACACATCCATTTTCCCTTTTGACCAGTAGGTAACATATTCCAATGAAAGAAAATCCAATATTACTTTATGCCACTCCGACACTGTTTTAAAAGTTTTGAACATAGAAAAATTAAAGGATTTAAATAACTCAATTTATACTTTGAAACTGAAACTGCCAGTAGGTGGCAATCGATTCGTTCAAACGGCTGAATCATTTAGGAAGGAAGCAAGTGACTTGTCTTTATGAATGGGTCATTGAATCAGTGACTCATTAGATTTGTTCAAAAAGGCAGATTCATTCATAAACGAAACACCGCTTTGTTTGCTTGGAGATGCCAGCGGCTCAGCTGTGGCTTTGTTTGTAAGTTGGAACTATTTACATTACTATTAACTTTTGTATCAAAATCAAAAATGTATAAAACTGTTGTATAAATTCAATATAACATTTGCAAACTCTCTTTATCAACTTACGTATAATTAATGAAACCGTCTACACTGCACACTGAATCTATTATTTACATCTTGTTTACACTTTTGTTATAATGATGTGACTCTATTTGTGGCGGCATAGGCTATATATGTAAATTCATTCTCTGCCAGCAGGAGGCGCTTGTAAAGCGGGAGAGATCGAGGTTTCCCGGTAACGGCTGTACACAAAGCAAGCAGCGCTCCGCTCGCAAACGCTGCTTTATCAGACATTACATGCAAGATGAAATGAAAATGACATCCAAAATTTTCTGAAGACAGTCGGATTCCTTCAGAAATACAGTGATGTAAAAACACCTGCACTGGGTTTCAACTTTGACACACCTGCAGTGCTCATGTTTATTCAATGAAGTCAAAGCCTTTTGGAAAATCTATTTGTGGTGGTTGGTCAGTTTTGATATTGTGGCGGGTGCCACAAATAAATCAATGTATGGGAAACACTGTGAGAGGATCTGAGCTTGAATAACTCAGTACTGATCAAAAACTGCAGTCTGCTTTCACGATCTGTGCTGTGAGGAGCAGGACGTGCAGCGACAGAGAAGCATTTCCATTGGCTGCAGTCTGGGGGTATTATGGCCGATCACAAAAGACTGCATTGCGCAGCTAACCATAGACACAAATATCCCGCTACGTTTTTATGTGCAGAACTGGGATCGCTTTCGTAGTCTTTTGAATGGATAAAATCTAGAAATCATTTTGATTTCCAATAAAACCTAAGCAGCTGGAACTGGAATACCGTTCCCCCTCGAAATTCACTCCCCAGACTCCGCACCCCCCAGTGTTGCCAACTAATTTTCAGGGGAAGTTGCTAAAGGAAGGTCAATTTGTTGCTAAAAGTTGCTAAATGACGTTGTGATGTCATTGCACGATGACATCATTACGTAATTATAATATTAAAATATAAATAACTGTATTTTTAAATACAACATTGAATTATTGAACACTTACACGTTTTTGAACAATTAAGGCCTACAATTTTTTTTATTAGCTAGTAAACTAGTAAAACTACACATTCTGAACAATTATAGTTTTAAGCAGTTAGTTATTATGCTACACTCTAAGAAAATATCTGTAAAAAATAGGGCGCAATCGACTATGTTAATATGAAGGAATTTTCCGTATTGATTTTTCACCGGTTTTTTACCTGCATTTTAAAGGGGTCATATGATGTTGCTAAAAAGAACATTATTTTGTGTATTTGGTGTAATGAAATGTGTTTATGCAGTTTAAGGTTAAAAAAACACATTGTTTTCCACATACTGTACATTATTGTTTCTCCTCTATGCCCCGCCTTTCTGAAACGCGTCGATTTTTACAAAGCTCATCGTTCTGAAAAAGCGAGGTGTGCTGTGATTGGCCAGCTATCCAGTGCGTTGTCATCGGCCGAATACCTCAAGCGTGAGGCGGAAATGTTACGCCCCCTACCATATTGTGATGATGCCCTGTCAGGCCGACTCTTAAGTTTTATAAAGAATATCTCTTTGGATTTGAGACTTTAGTCTTTGCAACTTTACAGATCTTCTTTATGCACCAAGAGATTGTAACACTCCAAAGAGAAAGGAAAACTTGAAATCGCATCATATGACCCCTTTAAATTACGCATTGTATTTTATGTTTTCGGGTTACATGGTTACAATGGATAATGAATAATGAATAATGGATAACGGATAATGTCCTGGAAATTTACTAGTACCTTTTCCATTTTTCTAGATATTTTTCTTACAGTGTACTAACTGATCAACAATCGTAGGTACAAGCTACTAACAAGGTGTATCATAAATTAACAATTATTCAATTATTCAATTATTATTATTAAATTGAGCAATTGCTAATAGCAGCTAACTTAATTCATGTGATGTGTGTACTGCTAGCCATCTTTGGTTTCCTCATTTTGTGTAATTTAGATAGAAAATGTGTCTTTTTATCTTTAGAGTCACTTATCAAAAGTTGCTAAAAGTTGCCAAATAAATTTTAAAAATAGCTAAATTTGTTGCTAGGTGCTTTTGGAAGAAAAAGTTGCTAAAATTTTAGATAGAAAAATTTCCAGCCCTGCCTATAGTTGTGTAGTTTAGACTATGATTTTTTTTTTTACTTTTGTTGCGACCCAGCCTGTTTCTTTTGACAACTTCCAATAGCACAACATGAACAAATTTTAAAACAAACTTTTTATCTACGAGCCTTTATGAACCTTCAATATTTATGTTTTATGTTAATATAGCAATTGTTAGGGATGTAATGTGGCAGAAAAGCTATTTACACCACTGTATGCTTCAAGGTCTGCAGGTTTGTAAACACTGCTTAGTATTAAAGCACACAGTACTGCATACAATTGAATGGCTTTATACAGTAACTACATAAATTATTCAGGGGAGCTATTGGATGTTTCAGAGGACAACACACATTACAGCTTTTTCCTGGCTGTGGAGTTTTCCTCATTAATGCTAAAACAGAATGTAGCATATGGCAGATGAATTCTCCCCTAGTCTGACCTGAAGATAAATCAACACAGCTGCTTTGTCTTCCTAACCATGTGACATATTCAAGTTAAAATCCATCATTTCTCACAACACAACATTACCGGTAAACACTGTTACATCCATTCAGTTCACCTCACCAGCAATTTATGCCTGATTGTCGTCACACTTAAGGAAACGAAAAAGTGTGTTAGAAGCATATGTACCCATTGTGTTATTTTACGTATTGTCACCTTGCTTACCTGGTCCAACTAGATGGAGTGGATTCACTGAGGTGCATATCAGACACATTTCTAAGATGAGGAGTGACAACAGGATAATAAAGAAAAACAGAGAGAGGGAGAAACCGAATGCAAATGTTTGTTTGGAGAGGTTATGTATCATTAAATGGAGTGGACCTAAAATGAAGCCAATTACTATCACCAGACAGTTTTATTCAAAGAAAGTCAATCAGCAAATATTAACAAATAAAATGAATGACACTTTGAATGATTATCTGCTAAAGGTAGAGAAGTACTAATAAAAGACAATGTGTTATGGCATGATTTGACCATAGAAAGAGCTAGGTCTAAAGTATTATAGAAGGAATGAGTCTGTTATATTGTGTTGAGCATTCATTTTTAGGTGTCGTCAATACGTCAGTTTTGTACGTTTAAATGCTGAAAATACGTCAGTATTGTACGTTTTAGTGCCTGTAAAAACGTAAGTAAATGTACGTTTTATAGTACCACATTTTACGTAAAATACATACAAATTATCATGAGATCACGTTGGTCTGTTATATTGTGTTGAGGTTGATTCCATCATTTAGGTTAGTGGGGTGGCCTGTAAACCCACATAAATAAATAAAAAAAGTTATGTTATGCAATGTGGCACTACATTCACTGTCAAACCCACATACATTAAAAAAAAGAAATGATAAAAAAGTAAATTAAAAACAACAAATCTCGGAAGACACCTGAAAGATGTGCATGATGGCCTGCTGGTGTTGTAAACAACCACACGTATTGTTTAGCCTGCAATACTGTCTTGGAATAATCGCCTTGTTATTCGTCATGACCCATGCAGCAGTTTCACCTGCGGCTGACAGGTGAGTAATTACAGCAAAATGACTGTCTAACAACATCTTACTCTGTGATGATGTCCTCACAGGAGACAAAGAAATAGCGCTGAGAACTGGTTATTTGACTTTTATAAGTAATACTTGGGAACATGTTGTCTGTGACCGTAGTGTTAGAGGTAAACACCCACTGCAGATGGTTTTTGAGTCGAGTCTGACACACAGTGAGTTTGAATCAGTAAGATTTTTTTTTTTATTCAGCAGATACATTAAATTAATCAAAAGTGACAGTCGGGACATTTATAATGTTACAAAAGGATTCTATTTCACATAAATGCTGTTCTTTTGAACTTGTTGTATAAAATGGATCCCGGTTTTAACAAAAATATTAAGCAGTACAGCTGTTTTCAATATTAAAAATAATAAGAAATGTTTCTCGAACACCAAGTCAGCATATTAGACAGATTTCTGACCGATCATGTGACACGGAAGACACAAGAATAAATTATATATTTTTAAATTGTAATAAAATGTCGTAATAATGAAATGAAATATAATATTTGAACTGTATTTTTGATCAAATAAATGCAGTCTTGGTAAACATGAGAGACTTCTTTCAAAAAAACATTCAAAAATCTTATACTGAGTACTGACCCCAAACGTTAAATGGTATTTTACTACGTTGAACAGTTTTATCAACTGAGAATCAATAGTTTCCCTCTAAATTAACTTCATTTAATTAACCAGCAGTAAGCCAAGTGTAGCTCAAGGGCATTTGAGAGGATAAAAAAAAAAAAACATGAGCGTGAGTGGAAAATGGAAAACCAAAGACAGAAACAAAGAAAGAAAGGGCAAGAGAAAGTCCTGTTCTCCTGTGCCCTGTTTACTCTCTTTTTGTTAATCTCAAGACACAATAAAGATGAGGTCGTCCCCCAGAACCAGCAAACAGTGGTGTGAATTGATGAATTTCAATTATACAAAACAAGCAAACAACTTCCTGTTCTCATTCAGATCAGTGATGGACCGGCCCCTAATAGAGCCTGTCTGCTAGGGGCCACTGCACACTATTAGGATTCATTAGTCTGCTCATCATAAATTATCACTCCCGCCAGGGACAGGAGATGCCCCTGATGACTGTTCAATCAAGCATCTCCAGTCTATTTATTAGTGATGTTTGCTAAGGCAAGCATACTATTGCAATTGCCCATTCTTAGGGTTAAGGATTTAAACAATGCCCTAACCCTGTGCTTCTCAAAAAGAGGGCCTCAGTAAACTTCTAAGGGGGCCACAGGTTGACAAAATTATTCATTTATATAAAAAAATAAATAAAATATATTTAAAATATATGTTTATAAATATATATTAAAAAATATATTTAAAAGCTAAGATTTCCCCCTTCAAAAACTATTGTTCAGAATCTTGTATCACAAAATGAATTATGTTTAACTGAATTAATTTAATATATCAACATTCTCAGTTTCTAATAGCGTTGCCATAATTACAGTATAACTACAAAAGGAAATAACTTAAATCATATATCCAATGTGATTGGACTTTTAAAACACCCCCCTCACAACACAAAATATAATGGCAGTGAGTTTTCTGAAAAAGCGCAAATCACATTTTTATTAGTATTTCAAAAGGCATACAATCGCTGACTAATGATCATAAAAGTTATGCAAGTATGTATTTTGTAAAGTTGACTGACTACCCGATGGTGTCATTATAATCTGTTTGTAATATATATATATTTTTTTTTAATTCAATGCCACATGAAGAGGTGTTACAACCACAGTCATATTATTTAAATCATTCGCTGCTGGCAAAATAATCATAATAATAATACATTTTAAAAATCAGTTATAAAAATCTCAGTGCTTTTAAAACGTGTTTTCAGCACTATTGGTTTGTTCCAAAAGGTTCATGTATAATTTTAAGACATTGTGTACTTCTGTATTGTGACATTTAGATGTTTAACCCTGCAGTACTTCTCACTGACCAGAAGAGGCCAGTAGATCGCCACTATAAATCGCCACATCTCAATGTTGATCAAACAACTTGTTTAAAATATTCTGGACTAAAATAAGAATACTTTGCCATAGCCTATGAAAGAAACTGTTTTGATCACCAAACCACGGTCTCTCTCTCTCTCCCTCTGTGTGTGTGTGTGTGTGTGTGTGTGTGTGTGTGTGAGTAGTGGGTTTGGAATTTCAGGAATCTTGGATCTTCTGGATAGTCCCCATGTCAGCCCCACCCCGATGAGTTAAGGATTTGCCAAGAATCTCTGCACAGCAGGCTGAGATGCTCCTCTCACATCAGGAGGTTAGTTTGTTTTGTGCTGCAACAATACAGACTAGATCTCAAGACAACAGACAAAGGATTTATAATTGGGGCTCGGGGCCTCTCCTCCTTAGCTCAGCTGTAAAGACACGCACAGCACACAAATGCAGTCCTCTCTCAACATTGGGGGAGGCATTTAATTTTTTTTCTCTTCTTGCTCTTCTAGAAGACCTATATCAGTTTGGTTTTTCTAGCTAAAGGCACAATAGGATCAGGATCTAGACTTAAACAGTGGTTCTTCTCAACCTTTTGACTGCAAGACCCTCCTGGGTTGAGTACAACTGGACTAAAGAAATGACAAAATACTCAGGGCCAGAAACTCATTTAATGCACATTACTGACACTGCTGATGATGAATTACTTCCAGTACATATTAATTTATAAGAAGAAATAAGAAAAGCAAGGAATAGAAAATAATCAATGATCATCATGGGATTAACTGTGGAATTTATTTCTCTTTTTTTTTATGTAGCTGTGTACAGAGAGGTAGACGTAGGTTTAATTTTTTAACATTAAAAAACTCTGACTAATAATAGCGCTTTTGTTCCATTAAACATTTAAGCACCAGACACACAAAGAGTTCACTTCAACATACAGTGCAAATCATCAGTGTTCTCAAAGGGTGATTGTCAAAACAGTAATATACAAGGTTTGCATAAGGAAAAAGGCCATATTTTCTTTTCCAACTCTGAAACAACAGGCACACGGATGCTTTCACATTTGTGCAGGTACAGGGCAGCATCCCATGAGTAGCATAAAGGTACAATGAAACCAGTAATAAATGTTTTTGTTTTTTTATATAATACAACAGGCTCATATGGTTTAATCCATAACACTGTTTTGTGTTTCAGAAAGGAATGAAAAATCCTGGAAACATAAATGCATCAAATACAATGTAACATATTTCAGGTCTACAGATTGGTGTAGCCAGTTGCAACAGAGCATCGCTGTATATTTTCAAGGTGCTGTCTGGAATAATGCTGAAAATGAACCGAACATTTACAGAAGTGAAAGCTGCTTCAGATGAATAGAAAAAAAAAACATTTAAACTGCTTGTTCATTAACAATTTTAAAAAGTTGGCCGTAACTGTATGTTTTCATATATAAAAATTCCCTCATACATACTTCCCTTAATATGTATTGTCTGAATTGCCTTCAGATCTGTCAGTCCTTCACATTTCGGATAGTTAAATAACAAATGGAGTTTTTGCATCATTTAAAGGCTGTTTATGTCAGTGTTATTTAGTGGAACTGCAGAATTAAAATGTTTAACAGTAAAGAAAAGAAAGAAAAAGAAAATGCAAATGACAAACATTGCATTTTACGCAGATATACAGTGCTATACAGTATCAATAGGGTTGAACACATAAAAAGATTACTTGTACAGAAACCTAGCAAAAATATATCATCATGGGACAAAGGCAGTGGATTGGGCTCATGATTATATGAAATTGTGGCAAAGAGTTTATAACTGAGAGCACAAATTTATCTTTGCATCTTTCTTTATAGCTCCTTTCCAGTTTCCAGTAGTGTTTTCACTGAGAGAATTTGGAGAGGATGGCGTCCTGACTGCTGGAGCGTTTGTAGCCGGATAAAGAACTGAAGTAGGTCTCGCCATCAGTACTGATGTCATCGTCGTCGTCGTCATCATCGGCATTCAGGACTGGTGCAGAGTTGTTCTTACGCCTTGAGGAGTAACAAAAAATTGGGCAAGGAATGGGAGTATAATTTTTTTTATTACACAAGCCTGTCCATTGTGTAAATGTATAAAAAAACATTCAAGAGCTGATTTTCAATTAATAATACACACTACTGGTCAAAAGTTTTAATGGTTTTAAAAGTAGACAAAAATATTAAGCAGCAATAACCGTTTTCAACACTGATAATAAGAAATGTTTCTTGAGCACCAAATCAGTACATCAGAATGATTTCTGAAGGATCATGTGACACTGAAGACTGGAGTAATGACAAATTATAAAAATTCAGCTTTACACAGGATCACAGGAATTAATTACATTTTAAAACGTATTACAATAGAAAACATTTTAAATTGTAATAATATTCCACAATATTCTTGTATTTTTGATTAAATAAATGCAGCATTGGTGAGCATAAGAGACTTCTTTCAAAAACATAAAAAAAAAAAACTTAATTATTCCAAACTTTTGACCAGTAGTATAAAAAAGCTGTTTGAAATCCGACTAACAGACCTAGGTAATAACACAACTGTAGCTCAGCTTCATCCAGCATGTATACATGCTAATCAGACTACATTGGCTTCTGCATTATGTCTTTATTCTAAAAGGCAATGGTGACATGTAACTAGGGTTGTGACGGTGAGGAAATTTTCCCACTGGTTAATCACCGCGGGGGTGGGGCGTTCCCTCTTTTCCTCGCTTTCCTTCGCTTTTAAATAGCTTGAAAAAGCTGCGTGCGCATTTTACTTTCACTTTCAAATAATGGCAATTCGGAGTAAAGCAATTGTTTAATTTTTAGTTTGTTTGAATTTTCCTTCTTTTCCTCGCTTTCCTTCGCTTTTAAATAGCTTAAAAGCGCCATGTGCATTTTACTTTCACTTTAG
>NW_015625591.1:1204484-1217832 GCF_001515625.1 Sinocyclocheilus rhinocerous | reverse complement strand
TAAACATTGATGTCAAATAAAATAAATAAATGACACAAAATAAAATAAATAAATGACACAAAGTTTAAATAAAGTAAAAATCAGCAAACAATGTGTAACCAATTAAATAAGAAACGAATGTTCGAAATAAGAAACGAACTTCCAAAATCACCTTAGATAAACGGCAAAAGTCTAGCCGCGTTCAGTTTTTAATTGTAGTGTCTGTTCTTTTACTGAACTAAATGATTTTTATTACTATAAAAAATCAAAACGACGGTGGGGGTCGGTGACGTGGTGGGCAAGTGACGTAACCGGTGTTGCGGCTTAACACCGGTATCACCGTCAGCACTGTCTTATCGCGGCAAGCCTACATGTAACGTGTATTTAATCCTTAATTTTCTTTTGTGTCATGTATACTTGGACAGAGAGATGAATATAGCTTGATTTAAAGTGCATATACTGTGAGACGTCATTCCATCAGTGGTAATGAAATATTTTAGCTGACATCACGGTGCTCAGAGTTGAACCCGGAGCAGCAGTAAAGCATTTACATTTATTCATTTGGCAGACGCTTTTATCCAAAGCGACTTACAGTTGAGGAATACAACAAGCGATTTATCATAAGATGGCATTGATCTCAGTAGCGTTCGAATGGTTACCTCATCTCACTGCGCAGTGCTTTGAGCTGACTCTGGAGTTGTTCGTTGGCCTCCTGCTGCTCCTCCAGGTCTCTCTGCAGTTTCTTCTTGTTGTGTTCCAGTCGGTCGATCTCCTCCTCCGCCTCATCCATCTGCCTCTTCAGAGCCTTCAGACGCAGGTTCAGCTACACACACACAGCACCACATCAGATAAGGACTACACATCACAACTCAACATTGTTGCACATACCTAAAAGGACCCATTAAATATTATTTCCAAAATGTTGTTTTCCTCTCCGAGGAGGAATGTTTACTGACCTGATCTTTCTGATCCTGCAGTGAATGATGCTCTTCATCCACTTGCATCATCGTTTCCTTCACTTTGCGCTCTAGTCGACGATTCGCCAGCTGCAGGTTACCACGTTCCCTGTTAAATATTTAATGAAGTGACATTTTTAATACCAGCCATTTTACAAAAATCCAATGATATGATGTGTAGGACACACTAAATGCATTAGTTTTCTCACTTACCTCTCCTCTGCTTCCAGTCTTTCCTCCAGTTCCTGGATACGGTTCTCCAGCTGGGGCACCAATCCCTCTTTACTAGGCTTGTGAGATCCCTCCAGATACGCAATCCTGCTCTTCAGATCCTTATTCTTGACACACAAAAGGAAAAAGGAATGTATAAGTATATAAATAGGAAGTTACAGGTGAAGAGTTTTGCTAGTTTGAGAGGTCAGAAGCTATAGGAGCAGAGGATGGTTGGTTTAAGGCATCGATCAGAGTCAGACTCATGTTTTTACCTGTCTCTCCAGGGACATCTTGTCACACTCCACATCCTGTCTGCTGGCTCTTTCCTGCATCAGCTCATTCCTCATCTGCTCCAACTGTCACACAAACACAGCGACACAAACATTAATGGCAAACCTCCCTAACGCAACACACCAACAATAACAAAACACTCCTCCCTAACTAAAAACATGCCAGTATGTGAAGACTTCTCGATCTTGTCTGCTATTTACATTTTGCTTCACACCCTTGCTAAAAGGAGCCCTAAAAGGCCATAATATCATTATTCATTTGATGATCATTTGTAATACTTTTTTAAACTGTAAAAAAAAAAAAAAAAAGGTGATAAACTACCGTTCATAAGTTTAGTAACATTAAAGAAATCTCTTTTGCTTTTATTGACTGCATTTCTTTGATCAAAAATACTGTAAAAAAAGTATTATTGTAAAATGTTACTATTTAAAATAACTGTTTTCTATTTTAGTGTTTTGAAATGTAATTTATTCCTGTGATGGCAAAGCTGATTTTGATGGCAAAGCTGATTTTTTTGATTTTCCTAATGTAAATAGGTATAGTTTGGAACAAATATAAAAATTTAGGGAGCGTATTCATTTTAATTATTTTAATCCTACCAATCATTGAAATGGGGAGCTTGGACCATTTTCAAGGGATATCCTAGCTTGTTCCAAGAGGGGAGAAAAGTTGAGCTTAAACAGCTCAGATATTTTTTGCCGCGCGATTTATAGGAAGTAATTCACTCTTAGAGAGGTTGACTTTATACCCTGAAATGCGACTAAAACGCTTGAGTACAGTCATAACATGAGGAAAAGAGTTATGAGGATCTGCGATAAGTAGAAGCAGGTCATCTGCATTGAGCGTTTGTCTGCATTTATTTATTTTAAATAATCTTTTGTATCATTATAAATGTCCTTACTGTCACTTTTGGTCAATTTAATGCATCCTTGCTGAATAAAAGTATTGATTTCTTTCAAAAAACCTTGATGTAGTACAGTAGTGCATGTAGTTTTACATTTCTAAAGGATTTTTTTGCTTGAATTGAAATGTCAAAACATCATAGTTGTATAATACTTGGAGCAATAACATCAATATGTAGACATTTACTCTCTTTCTTTCTTTTTCACTAGTCAATTAAAATGTTCACATTTTTCTATAATTTCTCCAAAACATTTACAAAGCACCTGCCCGAAGTTCTCCAAATCAAAAAAATATCAGTCTTTCAAAGCATGAAATGCACAAAACATGTTAAAAATGTAGAAAGAACTTGCTTTAAGACCGTGGCAGTGAAGACAGATATAGAAGTGGGGATACAAATTGAAAAGGAGAAATAGCCATCGATAGAGAGAAGATGGCTCTTTTCGACTGCTGCCAGGCACTAAGAGTGGATGATATTTTATGCCAATTAGCGTGTGACAGCGGGGCTCAGGGATGAGGGATGGGCCGCGTGTGCCGCTCTACCCTGCAGGGCGCTGCGTCAGCAGAGCAGAAAACACACTGAAACTAATCAAAGCACAAGAGCGATACAGACAGAGAGAAAGAGAGAGCATGTGAGCAAAGAGCGGGAGATTACTCTCATTTAGACAGCCGCTCGTGCACCTGCTGCCATGGACGCAGGTGTGCCCATCCTGACACCACCCCCCACTTCTGTAACTCCACAGAGCCCTCTACTGTTTCCACGGAAACTCACCTCGGCCTTAGTGTAACACTATTGTGTCATTATATCCGCCTCGGTTCTCTATTTCCAGACAATTTAAAAAAGCTCACACGCTCCACTCCTTATTAATCTATTAATCACACCTTTTCAGCCCTGATCTAGATTTGCCACTTTTAAGGGGTCTAAATGTGGTGTGTCAGGTGCAATCGCACCAATGCGCCAGATTATCTTTTGCAAACAATAAACGAGGGGAAAAATTTGGGCTACTTGTGAAGAAAGTTTTAAAAGGTCCAAGTTCAAGAAGTCATAGGTTCAACCAAATGATGCATGATCCTAAAATGGCTTGTTTCAAAAAATAAACTTCTTTAACTGCACATAAAAGTTTGTCTTGCTTCCATAAAAAGCAATGCACCAACACTTGTAGAAACCAGACCTTGTTTCCCAGGAAACATGCATCATCGGTGCCTGAGATTGCAAAATGTTCCCTTTACTTGTTCAGGAAGGAAGAATTCTCTCCGGCCTCTTGCTTTAAACCTCTGCTTGGGCGATTCTGGATGTTTCGCTAAAATGCTTTAGGAGTAAGCTTTGCCACTGGCCGACTTGAGATGCCTGGCCGCTTGCATATTTTGGCCGAAGTGGAGCTTTAGAGAAGGCTCTTAATTGATGCCTGAAATTCGGACAGGCACTCTTTCACCAAGAGGCAGGCTGCCAAAGAGAACGATTACGCAAGCTCCTCTTACAATGTACTCCCTCTCACACGCCATCTTTCTCTTGCTCTGGTGTGAATTAAAAGTGCAACTTTTCAAAGAAGAACCCAACAGCGGATCAAGCATTCAAGTTGAATTCCGTCACTTGTATTTCACCAGGATGGAAAAAGTGTGTGTGGCTTGTAACAAAGTACTCATGGAGAAGGACATCTTAAAAATACTACATTTTGAGCGGCACAGACATGATTCGAAAATTGTGCATTTCTTCAGTTAGTTTTAAATGTAAATATGTGACCCTGGACCACAAAACCAGTCTTAAGTGTCGATTTTTCAAAATTGAGATTTATGCATGATATGAAAGCTGAATAAATAGGCTTTCCATTGATGTATGGTTTGTTAGAATAACTATTTGAAAATCTGGAATCTGAGGGTCGCCTTTAAAATCGCCTTTAAAGTTATCCAAATGAAGTCCTTAGCAATGCATATTACTAATCAAAAATTAAGTTTTGATATATTTACGGTAGGAAATTTACAAAATATCTTCATGGAACTTTACTTAATATCCTAATGATTTTTGGCATAAAAGAAAAATCAATAATTTTGACCCATACAATATATTTTTGGCTATTGCTACAAATATGCGCCAGCGACTTAAGACTGGTTTTGTGCTCCACGGTCACATATAAAAAAATCCTGTAGACCGTATAATACAGACACCAGCTTTTTAACATCATCTCATATGCATACTAGTCATCTGGGATATGACCTGTAATCTAGACTTTAAAGAATCTAAAATATAAGATAGTTTTGTTCACTGCATAATTCCCATATTTCCATATGTGTTATTTCATAGTTTTAATGATTTCACTAATAATTATGGTAAAATATTAATAACAAAATGTGAGTGTGTCAAAAGGATCTCACCTGTTCTCTTCCCCTGTCTATTCTCTCCAACAGCAAGTCTCCATTCTGTCTCTCCTCCTCCATCTCCATCTGTACCGCAGACAGACGGTCCTGTTGATAGATAAAAGCACATTATAACAAATTCACATTATAATGTAGTCAATAGTTCAATAAATATTTGATGACAGTAAAAAGAAGACATGGCTCTATTCGTGCTGCACCTCCAAGAGTTTGACTTGTCTGGTTTTGTCATTTGAATGGGTTTTGGTCTCAGTCTCGACCTCTAGTTCAAAAACCTTCTGCTCCAGGTCCTTCACTCTCTGCAGCACTTCATCTCGGTCTTTCTGACACTGCCGCAGATCCTCCTGCACACGAGCCAGCTGAAACACAAACACAGTCACGTTTTAGTCTCTGAGACCAACACTTTTACATCCAGTCAGATGGCTGGGAACAGGCCTAAAAAGAATTATATTTCACATTTTCAGCACTGATTTTGGGAGAAAACATGCAGAATTCTGTAGTGGATTTTGATTCAGTAAAAATGTGTTAAACAGATCAGACAGTACAATACTCTTACTGGTATCTGAAAGCATAATTAAATTAGCCAATTAACATACAGAAGCGGTGAAAAGATTAATGTTCAAAAACGGGGTTGGTAAGACTAAAATTTTTACAAGCAGTCTCTTATGCTCACCAAGGCTGCATTTATTTGATAAAAAAAAAAAAACGTAAAAAAAATGAATATTATGAAATATTACAATATTACAAGTAACTGTTTTCTATATTTTAAAATGTAACTTATTCCTGTGACAGTAAAGCTGAATTTTCAGCAGCCGTTACTCCAGTCTTCAGGGTCACATCATCCTTAATAAATCATTCTAATATGCTGACTTGCTGCTTTAGTAACAATGCTGAAAACAGTTGTGTTGCTTAATATTTTTGTGGAAGCCACATTACTTTTTTTTTTCAGAGATTTTTTGATAAAAACAAGGTTTAAAAGAACAGCGTTTATTTGAAATAGAAATCTTCTGTAACAGTAAATGTCTTTACTGTCACTTTTTCAATTTAATGTATCCTTGCTGAATAAAAAGTACTAATTTCTTATTTATAATCTTATTTTATAAATATATATATATATATATATATATATCTTACTGACCCCAAACATTTGAACCATAGTGTAAGTGATGAGGGAGTTATAATATTTTATATATCCTGCAACCCTACAGTGGACAAGCGGTGTGATAAAATTATGAAAATATTCATATAATATATGTATGATTTAAAACATCTGCCATTGAATTTTGTCCCTCTAAACATCAATACCATTTAATTTGTCCCATGATATTCATGCTGTGCTACATGTGTGAAATGAATCTCTCTTGAACATGACTTCAACATTTTGCTGTCCTGTTCCTGCAGTTACATTTTCGGCCACAAGATGCTGCCTTCGTCAAGAGTAACTCCTAAACACATGTAAAATATACTCTTCAATCTGATTTTGAGCTTTAGGTGTAATTTTAAAGAAGAAACTGGGTAACAGATATTCAGGAAAGAAGGATAAAACGTGTTAATGTGTATACTGCATGTAAGAAGCATAGAGCACGTTTTAATGGGTGTGATTTGGTTTTCTAGAAGAGAGCAGCAGAGGTGTATGGCTCCAGAGGAAACAGCTGTGTGAGTGAGGTCATGCTCTGTATGAGGAGAGTGTGTCAGAGAGGAGAACATGTGTAAGATGGAATTCTGGGAGGATGAGGGGTCAGTAGGTCATCGTTCAGACCCAACACTCCCCACAGGAACACAGCATCCTTCTCTTCCTTCACACACAGCTGCGCAGCGGAGGATGTCTCACGGTTCTATCTCTTTTCTTCTTTTAACGGTTTGTTTTTCTTTGTATCTTTCTTCCTGACACTCTGTTCCCTTATCCGCTCATGAACAGATATTTCACAGGAAGCAGTGCAGAATTACAGTCAGTCAGTGAGCGTTAAAGTGGGCCAAATTACACTCTTGTTCTCAGTTCATAAAGTGTTAATGAGATTGGGGGGATGGGGCCCGTCCCCACTTTTCCACAGGACCTCATTCACAGGGCTGACCAATAATGCCTGATTCCCATATCAAACAATAACATTCTTCAAATGCCACAGTACTGACAGGGCTAAAGCGCATAACAGCAGAGGTCAAAGGTTAGTCCCACTTGGGGTTGCTGAGTATATAACTAAAGGTTTGGAAAGGGACTGCGAATAAGAGCTGAAGTGATTGAAAAAATCTGATCTGCCAAAAGAATGTCGGCCGATGATTAATGGCAGTGAGGAACATTCCAGAGGTTTATTTAACACTGAGAGAGCTGATATGGTGATATTCATCTCCACAGAGAAAGAGATCAACTGAATAACATAGAAGTTATGCAAATAATGTTTAACACGGCACTTGGCGGAGTTTACATTAAAATATATCTCTAGCCAACTGTTATGCTTCTTCAGAAACACGTAGGACATATTTTTAAGAAATGCAAGCTTCACTTTGGCTAGATACACTTCCCATATTTACATTATTTTTTGTGCTGTTGGATAACTAAAGCATAAACTCTGAGAATAAGGGCTTAAACACTGACAGGCTTCTCTGGGTTTCACTTTCAAATGTTTACCTCGGATGATCCTACCAATAAAATGTGATTTTCCTATCTGTATTCCAAGTTAAACAAACTGCATAATGGAAATTTTTTGGACAGTTACCATGGTAATTCCACAGTTTTGGACATATTTACGTGTTTTGTAGCACTAAGTATCAAAGGGTACACGCCCGTTCATACCAAGGAAGATAACTATAAAGATAATTCTAAAAATTAAAACAAATCATTCTAACTCTATGAGAATAGGGAAATCCACACCAAAACTGTAATGGTAACGGCACAGAGAAACAATATTGTTGGAATCACTTTTCAAGCTGATGAACAATAAATACAGTGATAACCAATCAGAACTTTAAAGAGCGCAAGCATTTAAAGCGGCAGACAAAATAACTGCAGCGCGTGCTTAAACAGAATGGTATTGTGGGTTGATGTGGATGCTAACATAGTTATGGTTACAGTTGTATAGATATCGTTCTTGGTGTGAATGGGCCTTAATAAAGCAGTTGCAGCTCAGACCAGCTGGTTCTTTTGTTTTTAGACTTGGCTTCAAGTTGGCAATTTTTGAAAACTTTTGTTGATATAACGGCCCTCCTCCACCCACCTCCTCCTGAAGGGTCTTGGCGGCAAGACGTGATTTCTCCAGCTCCAATCCTCCCTCTCTCAGCTGTTTCTGCAGCTCTGCCATTTCCCTCCGGTTCTTGTCCTTATACATGTCTATCTGCTCCTGCAGCTCCTGAGTTGAGCTCTGAGACGCCTCCACTATCTCATTCATCTAAACAGATAGAAACAGATATTGAAAAACCAGTAGAACTGAGGGGGAAAAAAAAAACATCTTGCCAATTCTTCAGACATTTATCAGCTTCAGCCCAGGTTTCTGTTACACAAATCACGCTAGTTAACCAGCACAGGTTGTGCTCCTCAGTGAATTTGAAAGCATGTACTGAAAGCAAGATTTCTTACTAAACTTACTAATAAGCTTATTAGGACATGATTTAAAAAAAAAAGCAGCATATTATCACTCTGGTCTCTCTCACCTCCCGTTGCAGTTTCTCCATAGTCCGGTCCAGCAGCCTCCTCTCATCTTCAATCTCATTCTTGGTGTTTTTAAACTGCTCTTTCTGACTCCTCTCCTCCTTTAGTCGCTCCTGCAGCTCATGGTGCTCTTGAGTCAATGTGGTCAAGTTTCTCTAGGGATGGGAAAGTGTTATTTAACACAGTAAAACATGACTTCCTTTAGGCCAATTACTGAAATAGTAAAGCTGCTCTGAATGGTAGTTTTAAGACCGTGTGACCTAAATGAAACATCTGAAGCTGTAAAAACCACATTATTATTCAGGAGTTTGACTGTTTCACTTCTTTCAAAAATAACAGCTTACTAACCCAAAACTTTTGAACGATATACACAAAAAGTAGTTGTAGTATACTCAAAAGAACAAATTCATAACTCAACCAAACTCTTCGCTCCCTTCTTAGCTCCAGCTCAAAGTTGGGTTTCCCAGGTCTCACCTGCACATCCTCTAGGCGAGTGCTAAGAGCCCGGTTTGCACGGGTCATTTCCTCTTCCTGTTCCCTGATCTCAGCAAGAGACTCCTCCAACTGCCTTTTCTCTTTCTAGTAACAAACAAACACATTACAGATGTTTTACATCTCTGTGTCTGCATTTCTAGACACAGATTAAGCCTTTTCCCCAGAAGTTAATGGGGATTCAGTGCCCATTAGGACAGGACAGTCTTAATCTTCGTCTGGGGAAACTGCCTCATGTTGATGTAATCATTAGAACGTAATATAAAACTAAGCGGCAGAAAATCTCAGCACATGAGAAGTTCATGTGTCGTTTGCCTTGGGGTTGTGAGTATAAATGTACGTTTCTTTTTCACGCAATCAAAGAGCGGGCTGAAGGTACCTCCCGATGGACAGCTCGCTCCCCGAGCCTGCTCTCCTGCAGCTTGGCTTCATCAATGATGCGGTTGAGTTTGGCAACCTCATTCTCCAGCTCCCGTGCCCTCTTGCGCAGTCTCTCCACCTCCTGAGACAGGCGGCCTGCCTGGCCCTCGGATACCTTCTGTGCCGCCTCCACTTCCTCCTTTTCCTTACTGGCTGTAACATTGTTCTAGAGAGAGAGTACAAAACAGAAAAACGCAATGTTACATATAATTACAGTTATCTTGAAAACCCACAGTTTCAGTCAGGCTCCAAAATGAACACTACATACAGGCAAAGCTGGCTTTGCTGTGAAATAAAAATAACTGTTACGCATCCCAACACTGGGATATTCTCAAGAAAATGTCTTAGTCATTTAGGTTTATTTAGATTTTGGGGTCAGTAAAATTTTTTGAAAGAAGTCTCACGGTCACCAAGGCTGTATTTATTTGACCAAAATACAGAAAAACACTAATATTGTGAAATATAATAAAAATTTTATATAACCTTTCCATTTTTATTTTAAATTTATCTTTATGATAGCCAAGTTGAATTGTCAGCAGCCATTACTCCTGTCTTCAGTGTCACATGATTAATCAGAAATTAGTCTAATTTACTGATGTGGTGCTCGAGAAACCTTTCTTATTATTATCAGTATGAAATGAAAACAGTTGTGCTGGTTCATATTCGGGGTCTATTTTTTTCTGGATTCTTTGATAATTAGAATGTAAATTTATAGAATTAAATAGAAATCTTTTGTAACATTATAAATGTCTTTACGGTCACTTTAATCAATTTATTGTGTTCTTGCTAAATAAAATTTTTTTCTTTAACAAAATCCTAAAACCTCAATCTTTTGGACAGTAGTGTATATGTAATATTTCCGCAATGAGCCATCACAATGACAATTTGATGAATAAAAAAAAAGAAAATCACAACAAGTCATTGTTTTTGTGCACTGTTTTTCACAAATATGTAATGTAATATGTAATAAAAAACATGAAATAACCCAATTGCCATGGTGAAATATATATTTATTTACAATAATAATGCAAAATACAGTTTGTTAGCCAGTTATAAAGATTTAGATATCAGTTTACCTACTAGTGAATTTATGAATATTAGAAGCTGGTTTAAAGTAACATTTTAGACTGTGTTGAAGAACACATCAATGAACTCCTACCACAATGTGTCTAATGGAAAAGTGAGTGTGGGACAACAGGCCTCTGACCTTTGACATCCCCTTAAATGATGTGGGCCAATATAAATGCAGTGGATCAGAGGCAACACTGGTGAGGTTAAACTGAACGACCCTGTACGATTTATTAGCGCCGTCTCCATTTAGAGTCAGCTAAGCATGTCTCCTTCAGTTTCTCAATGACTCAACCAGACACGTTAAAGTTTCCTGATTCTTTAAACCTTTTGACGAGTTAAGGGTTCAGCAGCGGTCTCAGAACGTGAGCAAATTCCTTAATTAGTATGTGCTCTGTTGGTGACTGCCTCTTTGTCTGGTTTGGGCTTTTGCTCAACTAGTATTACAGACTGCTCGTAGTTCTTCTTAGCCAAGTTTTATGAATAAGTGAGACTGTCCTGTAGAGCTTCTGTACATGTCAAATGCACTGTGTCATTCCAAACTTATTCTGCCATTTAGACCAGGCACGTGCAGAGGGGGGTGCGATGGGTGCTTGAGCACCTGCCCCTTTTCCCCTTGATGCCCAAAGTAGAGGTCTGCAACCGCGGGGCCCGACTGGATTTTTTGTGCCGCGGGATTAAATTCCCGAATAAAACGCGGTAGCGGTCGGTAACTCTGGTGTAATTTGAACGGGAGCGGGCGGTCTAACAATATCCCGTTCCCGACGTCCATTTAGAACAGCATATCTGCGCTTTATTCTTATTGACCACAGCTTGCGCTCAGGACTGTTATGCACGCGCCTCTTTGTCTGGTTTGGGCTTTTGCTCAACTAGTATTACAGACTGCTCGTAGTTCTTCTTAGCCAAGTTTTATGAATAAGTGAGACTGTCCTGTAGAGCTTCTGTACATGTCAAATGCACTGTGTCATTCCAAACTTATTCTGCCATTTAGACCAGGCACGTGCAGAGGGGGGTGCGATGGGTGCTTGAGCACCTGCCCCTTTTCCCCTTGATGCCCAAAGTAGAGGTCTGCAACCGCGGGGCCCGACTGGATTTTTTGTGCCGCGGGATTAAATTCCCGAATAAAACGCGGTAGCGGTCGGTAACTCTGGTGTAATTTGAACGGGAGCGGGCGGTCTAACAATATCCCGTTCCCGACGTCCATTTAGAACAGCATATCTGCGCTTTATTCTTATTGACCACAGCTTGCGCTCAGGACTGTTATGCACGCGTTGCACGCATGCTTTAAATTTTATTTGCGTGGTCTGTATGCAGCATGTGCATAACGATGCTCAGAGCAAGCTGTACCGGTGGTAAATATACGGCCCTGAGACAGAACAGGCAGGTTGTCCATGAGTGACAGAGCAGAATAAGGATGGAGCAAAGTGTGGATGCGCTGTCCTTGAAGGACGTTCAACTCGGTTTTGTTTATATTTTGCTTAGCCTATAATTTTAAATGACAGATGTCGTATTTATTTATTTTTCTCTGCAACACTTTTCCTACTGTGTTAACAGAAAAATGTCAAACAAATTTAGTATTTTGACAAGACGAATAGACGAATAAAAATAGCTATTTTTGTACAACCTACATTTTTTTTTTTTTTCTCTCTGCGACACTTTTTCCTTATTGTGTTGTCAATGTTAAAAGAATTGTATCCTGACAAGACGAATAAAAATAATACAATTTTTGTACAACATTTTTATTTTCTCTGACACTTTTTTTCCTACGGTGTTGCATAAAATATTAAACAAATTTTGTGTCTTAAGATAATTCATATAAATTCAAGTCAAAGTCAATAAATTCAAGACTCTTGACAAGACGAATAAAATAACATACAATTTTGTGCAGACTACACTTTTATTTGTCAGCCTATATCTCTTTCTTTCAGTAGCGGAAATTTAAATGTTAGATTCTGGAAACCAGATCTAAATTTAGCGGGAACGGTCGGGTCGGGAAGAAAATTATATAGTGGGATATATAGTCCATTTTGTGAAGGCCTGCCCAATCTAACTATTAGTAAAATTAATGAATAATAATTTAGCCGTAAATACAATTATCCACATAATGATGACCTTTCACCTGACGATCTCATCCGGGACGATCCCTTAAGTTAATTTTCTTAAGTTCTTTAATGTAGCGCACTATCAGGATGCCTTCATAACGTCCGCGGCTGCCGGTAAGTGTAGTTCTCAGCGGAGCGGTGTGCTTGCATACTTATATTATTCAATTATTATTATTTTACAAGAACGGTGTGAAGAGAGCATGCACATCTTTCGTCTACTGGCCTTGTACACCAATAATATTTAAAGACCTAAAAAAAAAAAGTTGGAAATTATCACTAGTTATTTCCCAATAAAACACATAATGACCTTCATAAATACATCATGTATCAAAATTGTTACAACAAATCATAACTGTGTACAATGTTTCATTGTCCTGTACCCACACTGATGAAGTGGATTTTTATGAGATGATTACTGCATTGATACTGTAACTTGTGCTTCAGCATGTGTAAGTAATGATTTCATCCACATTATATTCAGAATGTGCAAAATTACCAGAAATCCTGCTTTCCTTGTGTCCAAAAATATGTCAATCAGTACTGCATTATTCATAGTTTATTTATTACCTGGCGATAACTTGGAAAAACACACATAAACCGTATATATTTTTGCAATCGTGTGTTTATTGTCTTCATGTTTTTTCTGCTTTTTATTCAGCTAAGCTACAGGGATACGGTCTCTTTGAATTTAAATCTAGATTTAAATCTAGAAACCTCTATGTGAACACTCCTGCCCGAATAAAGTGCGGGGAACGAATTTACATTTCATTAAAATTAAATATTTAAAATGCAGCTAACGTTCTACACACAGCAATATAAACAAAGGTGCCTGTTGTCTTTCGTTCTTGCTGTTTGATTGGGAAAAGTTTAAAGGGCGTCGAGGGGTCTTGTCTTTATGTTATCTGACTAAAAACTAT
>NW_015625591.1:1200271-1204296 GCF_001515625.1 Sinocyclocheilus rhinocerous | reverse complement strand
AAAAAAAAAAAAAAAAAAAAGATTACTGACCCCAAACCTTTCAACTGTTGTGTAAATAAATCAACCATGTAACTAAGAGTCTAGAACAGAAATGAGAAGCAGGTTGGGCAAATAACTTTCCTAGCCACACTTGACACTGACATACACATGGTGTCATGAGACTGGGTGTGATTGTACTTTATACAAAGACACATGCCACTACCTTAAACGAACATTACAGATGTAACTGCCATCATGTTCCACCCTCTACCATATTTAAAACCACAGCCAAGATGTTTAGACTCAATTGGAGCCTGGGCTAAATCCTTAGCTTTGTGCTTCTGTGTTTAATCTCATAAAGGCGGGAACTCAGAGGGTCGGACCCCCTCTGCTGAGCTCATGGTGGGGGGTTTGTAGGGTTCCAGGGCGCTACACTTCATCTGACAGCAGGGGACTTTGGCTCTGTGGGACAGTGAGAACAATGGCAGTAGAATCCAGGCCAAAACTGGAGTGAGTTCAGCCTGTAGTGCATGAGGACCTTGCCATGGCCTACTTATATGCCAAGTTTGCGTCACGCATGAGGGCTGCTGTTTATATGTAGACTATGAACTGTCACAGTAATCTCTTACAATCATTGTCACTGTCCATCAAGACACTGCTAACAACTGAGCTTGTTTCTATTAGGCTGAAGGGTGAGATGTAGATGCACAATCTCTTTAAAGCTTCTATTTGTTTTCATATGGCTGTTCTTCACTGTTTTTGTTCTTTTATTTTCAATGTTACACATCGCTCTGTCCCGCTATCGTCTCCTACACTTCCCCTCTTCCTACTCAGGCATCCAGCTGAATCACCACAGAGCAGGCCGGAACAGTTTGCTATCATCACCTGAGGAAACACACCATGTCCTGTGAGACTGTCGGCTCCCCAAACAGCCCTGAGGAGACCGTTAGAGCTCTATATCTGCCACAGCCCACAAAACAAACAAATACAGCACAGTAACGGCACTGCACTCAAATACACCAAAGGCTACACATCCTGATACCAACAACCAATGCAAGATCTTGCATTGAAGGTTTTGGATTTTCAGTAGTGGTTGACTGATATTAGTTGTTCATATGAGCGGCTGTAGGGTAGACCGGAGACAACTGTGACATTTTTTACATTTACCTTCAGAACTTACACTACACTACACTTTTTTTTTTAGAAATTAATACTTTTATTCAGCAAGGACAGATTAAAGGGATAGTTCACCCAAAAATGAAAATTCTGTCATTAATTATTTTTCTGGGCCTTGAACGAGTCAGTTGCATTGCTGTCTATGCAGGGTCAGAAAGCTCTCGGATTTCATCAAAAATATCTTATTATGTGTTCTGAAGATGAACGAAGGTCTAACGGGTTTGGAACGACATGAGGCTGGGCAATTAATGACTTAATGTTCATTTTTGGGTGAACTATCCGTTTAATTCTGTTCTTTGGAACTTTCTATTCATCAAATAATCCTGAAAAAAAATTTATCACTGAGAGAAAAATATTAAGCAGCACAACTGTTTTCAACATTGATAATAAGAAATGTTTATTGAGCACCAAAACGATTTCTGAAGGATCATGTGACACTGAAGACTGGTCACATGAAGACTTCGCCAACAAAATACATTTTAAATTATATTCAAATAGAAAACATTTAAAAATATATTTTAAATTCTAATAATATTTCACAATATATTACAGTTTTTACTGTATTTTTAATCAAATATAAAAACATTAAAATCATAATTAATTAAATATTATAATTTTACTGACTCCAAACTTTTGAATGGAAGCGTACAGACTACTACCTAGCATCTTTTAATATAAGAAATATTTAAAATGCACCTGAAGATAACAGTAGTATAATTATGATTTAGTATTTCTCATTATAAGTCTATCTAAAACTAGTTGTAATTATTATGCTCTATTATGAGGTACCCCCATAACTGCATTATGTCTTCATGTAACACTTGAAAAATATTAACCCATTATATCTCAATAGATATAATATAACATATGATATAATCAAACTGCTTTAATTTCACGTCAGGAATAATATGTGTTTGAAGTCAAAATCAGCTCATCAACTGGATACTTTGATGAAATAAAGTGAATTAAAAAAACTATTCTATCCATAATGAACAGTCAATGGAAATTTTTATTTAATAACTAGCAATAAAATAGCTAATTAAATTATTTTATATCTATCACTCATGTGAACTTTTAATTAAAAACCTAGAGATATAATACAACTTTATTGACAGTAAATGAGCTGTACACAAAACAACTGAAAAAAATATTAATAAACACACATTTAGCTCAATAATTTTGAAGACAAAAACTCTTATCCATTCACAAAGCTGCCGTTATAGAGTTTGAAACTAATACGGCAGAGGTGAAACTTTTTGAATATACTAAGTGGACATGCTGACGAATGGAATAGTCTCAAAATGGAAATAACTGGCTGATATAACGGTCCATAACTAATCTGAGTCATAATAGTGAGAGTCTGGCTTTTGTAAAAGAATCCAGTTATGAATAAGAAAATAGGGAAAGTTATTGGAGCAGGGAGAGAACCCTTCACAAGGACGCCTAACCATTGAGAATCAGGAATCTCTTGCTGAGAGGGGGACACTGTGAGCCCCAACTTCCCTTTCTGTTCCCACTCCTGCTGTTAGGGCAGAGCAATACCTTTATATGCAACCGTACAAACGGACAGAAACAAACACCAAGTTGTATTGTACCACCAACAATTTCTACATTGCTGGTAACAAAAGCCTTGTAGAAATATCCACATAAGGTGTACTCGGAAACCTGGGATCAATGGTCTAAACTAATGCAAACTTTAGAGAAAACCTCATGGGGTAAACAAATCAAACTAACCTTTTTGTACAGACCTCCCCCCATTGTGTCATCTGTAAGACCCCTTGTCTGCACAGTGACCCACTTACTGGCCATGTGCAATTCCCCCAGCTATTTGCATATGAAACAAACCCATCATTCATTTTCAAAGAAAGAGAGAGAGACCAGCTAACCACCCCATCAGAGCCTCATTAGATTAGTGATGGCCTGCCACTGCAATTAAGCAGCGCTAAACTCCATTTAGTGCTTCACCCTTCAGTGTTCCTCCACATGGGGCCTTCCTATCAACACTAACACCATAAAGAAGAGGCGCACGGTAACACTCGTTGAGCCTGATGGCTTAGTCGCTCGCTAAAATATCCAGAAAGCCAATGTCCATAATCTGTCTCTCTGTCCTCTTCTCAAAGAGCCAAGGATAAAACCAACCACTATTCTCCCAACATGCAGCTATTTCGAAAATAAGCAGTGAGTTCTGCAGCAGGTTTATTGTGGCACCGGACCAAGATTGAACACTTCAAAATACATCTAAACTGAGACAACAATGACCTCCTCTGGACAGGAAGTTCCTTTGTTGCAAAAAGGAAGTGAGCTAAGAGGCAGGCTAAAGGAGTTCCACCCACCTGTGGACACCAATCTGTCCTGAGACTACCTCTTTCACTCTTTCTCTTCCTGTTTGTTCTATTCTGTAACTCACTACGCCTTTCATGCTGCTCTTACTGTATGTGTCTCTTCAGTATCTGGGGATTTTGTCATCGGTTTTGCCCTCATCTGAATAAAATCATCATGATCAACTACTGCAATTCACTAGGAAATCACTTTTTATGAAAACTGCTGACAAGGCTGAAGGTGAAAGTAGTCCCATACTGTTTCAAAACAAAACAAGTCAAAACGTGAAATCATAATTTAACTATTGTGAGATGATATTTACGTTTAACTGAATGTATCATTTGAAAAATAGCATGCTAACTCTGCATAAAAATACTTTAAACATCATATTTCCTTTGTTACATGGCACTTTCAGTGAGGACAGGAAATGATAGGGAGATAGAGAGGGAATGGGTTCAGGAAATGTTTACATGGTTCCTAACATCACACAGACCTCTGCTGCCGCTGATTTATTTGTGAATTGTTTTGGTTAAAAACTTAAAAAAGCAGAT
>NW_015625591.1:1171222-1197393 GCF_001515625.1 Sinocyclocheilus rhinocerous | reverse complement strand
AATCTCTTTAAAGCTTCTATTTGTTTTCATATGGCTGTTCTTCACTGTTTTTGTTCTTTTATTTTCAATGTTACACATCGCTCTGTCCCGCTATCGTCTCCTACACTTCCCCTCTTCCTACTCAGGCATCCAGCTGAATCACCACAGAGCAGGCCGGAACAGTTTGCTATCATCACCTGAGGAAACACACCACGTCCTGTGAGACTGTCGGCTCCCCAAACAGCCCTGAGGAGACCGTTAGAGCTCTATATCTGCCACAGCCCACAAAACAAACAAATACAGCACAGTAACGGCACTGCACTCAAATACACCAAAGGCTACACATCCTGATACCAACAACCAATGCAAGATCTTGCATTGAAGGTTTTGGATTTTCAGTAGTGGTTGACTGATATTAGTTGTTCATATGAGCGGCTGTAGGGTAGACCGGAGACAACTGTGACATTTTTTACATTTACCTTCAGAACTTACACTACACTACACTTTTTTTTTTAGAAATTAATACTTTTATTCAGCAAGGACAGATTAAAGGGATAGTTCACCCAAAAATGAAAATTCTGTCATTAATTATTTTTCTGGGCCTTGAACGAGTCAGTTGCATTGCTGTCTATGCAGGGTCAGAAAGCTCTCGGATTTCATCAAAAATATCTTATTATGTGTTCTGAAGATGAACGAAGGTCTAACGGGTTTGGAACGACATGAGGCTGGGCAATTAATGACTTAATGTTCATTTTTGAGTGAACTATCCCTTTAATTCTGTTCTTTGGAACTTTCTATTCATCAAATAATCCTGAAAAAAAATGTATCACTGAGAGAAAAATATTAAGCAGCACAACTGTTTTCAACATTGATAATAAGAAATGTTTATTGAGCACCAAGTCAGTTGCATTGCTGTCTATGCAGGGTCAGAAAGCTCTCGGATTTCATCAAAAATATCTTATTATGTGTTCTGAAGATGAACGAAGGTCTAACGGGTTTGGAACGACATGAGGCTGGGCAATTAATGACTTAATGTTCATTTTTGGGTGAACTATCCGTTTAATTCTGTTCTTTGGAACTTTCTATTCATCAAATAATCCTGAAAAAAAATTTATCACTGAGAGAAAAATATTAAAAAATAAATAAATAAATAGAGTTCAATAAGTAGAAGTTGGAAAAAAAGTTATTCGTCTACTGGCCTTGTACACCAATAATATTTAAAGACCTAAAAAAAAAAAGTTGGAAATTATCACTAGTTATTTCCCAATAAAACACATAATGACCTTCATAAATACATCATGTATCAAAATTGTTAGCAGCACAACTGTTTTCAACATTGATAATAAGAAATGTTTATTGAGCACCAAAACGATTTCTGAAGGATCATGTGACACTGAAGACTGGTCACATGAAGACTTCGCCAACAAAATACATTTTAAATTATATTCAAATAGAAAACATTTAAAAATATATTTTAAATTCTAATAATATTTCACAATATATTACAGTTTTTACTGTATTTTTAATCAAATATAAAAACATTAAAATCATAATTAATTAAATATTATAATTTTACTGACTCCAAACTTTTGAATGGAAGCGTACAGACTACTACCTAGCATCTTTTAATATAAGAAATATTTAAAATGCACCTGAAGATAACAGTAGTATAATTATGATTTAGTATTTCTCATTATAAGTCTATCTAAAACTAGTTGTAATTATTATGCTCTATTATGAGGTACCCCCATAACTGCATTATGTCTTCATGTAACACTTGAAAAATATTAACCCATTATATCTCAATAGATATAATATAACATATGATATAATCAAACTGCTTTAATTTCACGTCAGGAATAATATGTGTTTGAAGTCAAAATCAGCTCATCAACTGGATACTTTGATGAAATAAAGTGAATTAAAAAAACTATTCTATCCATAATGAACAGTCAATGGAAATTTTTATTTAATAACTAGCAATAAAATAGCTAATTAAATTATTTTATATCTATCACTCATGTGAACTTTTAATTAAAAACCTAGAGATATAATACAACTTTATTGACAGTAAATGAGCTGTACACAAAACAACTGAAAAAAATATTAATAAACACACATTTAGCTCAATAATTTTGAAGACAAAAACTCTTATCCATTCACAAAGCTGCCGTTATAGAGTTTGAAACTAATACGGCAGAGGTGAAACTTTTTGAATATACTAAGTGGACATGCTGACGAATGGAATAGTCTCAAAATGGAAATAACTGGCTGATATAACGGTCCATAACTAATCTGAGTCATAATAGTGAGAGTCTGGTTTTTGTAAAAGAATCCAGTTATGAATAAGAAAATAGGGAAAGCTATTGGAGCAGGGAGAGAACCCTTCACAAGGACGCCTAACCATTGAGAATCAGGAATCTCTTGCTGAGAGGGGGACACTGTGAGCCCCAACTTCCCTTTCTGTTCCCACTCCTGCTGTTAGGGCAGAGCAATACCTTTATATGCAACCGTACAAACGGACAGAAACAAACACCAAGTTGTATTGTACCACCAACAATTTCTACATTGCTGGTAACAAAAGCCTTGTAGAAATATCCACATAAGGTGTACTCGGAAACCTGGGATCAATGGTCTAAACTAATGCAAACTTTAGAGAAAACCTCATGGGGTAAACAAATCAAACTAACCTTTTTGTACAGACCTCCCCCCATTGTGTCATCTGTAAGACCCCTTGTCTGCACAGTGACCCACTTACTGGCCATGTGCAATTCCCCCAGCTATTTGCATATGAAACAAACCCATCATTCATTTTCAAAGAAAGAGAGAGAGACCAGCTAACCACCCCATCAGAGCCTCATTAGATTAGTGATGGCCTGCCACTGCAATTAAGCAGCGCTAAACTCCATTTAGTGCTTCACCCTTCAGTGTTCCTCCACATGGGGCCTTCCTATCAACACTAACACCATAAAGAAGAGGCGCACGGTAACACTCGTTGAGCCTGATGGCTTAGTCGCTCGCTAAAATATCCAGAAAGCCAATGTCCATAATCTGTCTCTCTGTCCTCTTCTCAAAGAGCCAAGGATAAAACCAACCACTATTCTCCCAACATGCAGCTATTTCGAAAATAAGCAGTGAGTTCTGCAGCAGGTTTATTGTGGCACCGGACCAAGATTGAACACTTCAAAATACATCTAAACTGAGACAACAATGACCTCCTCTGGACAGGAAGTTCCTTTGTTGCAAAAAGGAAGTGAGCTAAGAGGCAGGCTAAAGGAGTTCCACCCACCTGTGGACACCAATCTGTCCTGAGACTACCTCTTTCACTCTTTCTCTTCCTGTTTGTTCTATTCTGTAACTCACTACGCCTTTCATGCTGCTCTTACTGTATGTGTCTCTTCAGTATCTGGGGATTTTGTCATCGGTTTTGCCCTCATCTGAATAAAATCATCATGATCAACTACTGCAATTCACTAGGAAATCACTTTTTATGAAAACTGCTGACAAGGCTGAAGGTGAAAGTAGTCCCATACTGTTTCAAAACAAAACAAGTCAAAACGTGAAATCATAATTTAACTATTGTGAGATGATATTTACGTTTAACTGAATGTATCATTTGAAAAATAGCATGCTAACTCTGCATAAAAATACTTTAAACATCATATTTCCTTTGTTACATGGCACTTTCAGTGAGGACAGGAAATGATAGGGAGATAGAGAGGGAATGGGTTCAGGAAATGTTTACATGGTTCCTAACATCACACAGACCTCTGCTGCCGCTGATTTATTTGTGAATTGTTTTGGTTAAAAACTTAAAAAAGCAGATATAAATCACCTGTTTAGCTTCCTCCACAGCCATCTGCAGCTTACGGATCTCCTTTTCATATTGCTCCCTAAGTTTATCCACCTCCTGATCGTGAGTTGCTACCTCCTCTTTCAGAGCTCCTTTAAGAGCGGTCAGCTCCCTCTCACGCCTCCTCAGCAGCTCTTCCTGCTCCTCTTTGGCTAGAAGCAGCTCCTGGAGGTCTAGCTTCAGTTGCATAAAGTCCTAGAGAGGACAGTACAATGTTAGAGTTGCTGCCATCAGTTTCAAGTCTTAATTAGTTTGAATGTTGCAAATGCTGGATCTGTTATGCTACAGATTACTGATGTATACAATTTGCATGGGAAATATTCAGCTTTCCATGAAATTTTATGCGCCTAAGTTACACTATTGTTCAAAAGTTTGGGATCAGTATGATTTTGAAAGAAATCTGTTATTCTTACCAATGGTGCATTTATTAGATGAAAAATACAGTAAAAAAAAAATATCAGTACAAATTAATATACTGGTTTTATATTTAAACATAATTTATTCCTGTGATGGTAAAGCTGAATTTTCAGCAGTCATTGTTACTCCAGTCTTCAGTGTCACATGATCCTTCAGAAATCATTCTAATGATTTGGTCATTTCAAGAAACATTTCTAATTATTATCAATGTTCAAAACAGTTGTGCTGCTTAATATTTTTGTGAAAACTGAGATACATTTTTTTTTTCAGGATTCTCTGATGAATTGAAAATTCAAAAGAAGAGCATTTATTTGAACTATAAATCTTTTGTAATATTATAAATGTCTTTACTGTCACTTTTGTTCAATTGAATATGCCCTTGCTGAATAAAAGTATTAATACTGTACCTCCATCATGGCCTCTTTGTCTGTGCTGTCTGTTTGAGATTGTTTGGCTCCATCCAGCTCATCGTGCATCTCTGAGAGCTGGTCTTGCAGGTCTCGGATCTCAGTCTGGTACTGCTCTTTCTCCATTTTCACCTGGTAGAGTCTGACATACAAACAAATACACTCAGAATACCTGCCTTCTGAAGAGACAGACATGCCTGGTAATCTGCTGAGCTCATGGCCATATAAACCCCTGCCAATTCAAACCGTGGTGTCTCAGAGGATAATTGACACTTTATTTTGACAACCTTAGATAGAGGCGGGATGGAGAAATCCCAGAAACTTGCATATCTGAGGGTAGTGTAGATTTTCACAGCGTTAGGAGGTTTCACATCAGGGCCAACACCTGTAAGTTTTACTTTTGCTCCAAAGTTCACAGAGAACACATAGACAGCTCATAAGCATAAGCAGGGCCAGGCAGACATGAACCAGCATCTTCTGCATTGAATTCGAGGGCAAATTCTGCAGAATGGATTTTAATATAGTAAAATGCAAGCTAAAAGAGCTTTTAACTGAATTTTGTCAATTACAGGTGTTCCAATTTTGCTGAATTTTCTACATGCACAGATTCTGTGTGGGTCTTCTTTGTGAGACAGCATCTTACTCCTCCACTGTAGTGCGCAGGTCAGCCTCTGTTTTACTAAGCTTGTCCCGCAGTCTGCTGCACTCGGCTTGACTCTGGTCCAGCTCTCTCCTCAAGTCTTTCACTCCCGCTCCCACCTTCAGCTGAGTCTCATTCAGATCACTGCGCTTCTGCAGGGAGAGACATAATAAGAAATGACAGTAAGTGACAGTAACCTTACTGAACCTTAAAAATCATTGACCGTTTGACACACTACTAGACATCTTTTTTGGATTTAAGGCCCAGTCTTTATAAGCAGCCAGTAATTGGTTAATTTGATTATTGATCTTAAGGAGCGATATGGGAGGGATTTTCAGTCAACATGGAAGCTTCTAACAGACTGACTAAACAGAGAGAGCAGGGGTCCAAGGTACAGTTGACGAGTTAAGGGAGTAGAGGTATTAGTGGAGAGAGAGAGAGTTTCGCCGTTACCTTGCTTTCATCCTCAAGCTGTTTCTTAAGATCAGCGATTTCTTTTTCCAGTTCTGCTTTCTGCTCCTGAAGGACTCTAGCCTGGGCTGCAAGGTCTGGAGACTGAAAGAGAAACGTCTTTATGTAACAGAGCTCTTTTCAGGTGCTATATTACAGCGATTTGATACAGATTCACATCCAAACAGAGCACAAACAGCAAGTTCTCAAGAAAAATCTATGTTTTAATCAGAAATATTTCAAACGATGGGAATTTGTAATGCTCATTCACTGTAAACTGGTCTTTGCATATACAAGATTTCATGATTTCGTAGGTGTGTGTGTTAAAAACAAAAATATATAATATTTTAAAATAAAATCAGTAAAAAAGACTGGTCTGATTTTGCCTGCATGTTTAAACATTAGCCATGACTATGCTGTTTGCGGAGTAAATAACCTCAACCTGCCTTTATACTTTCTCCAAGAGATAGACTAAGTCTCTCTTATAAGAGGCTCACAGTCTTAGCTGTTTGTTGAACCCAATTACAATGCCACAACAACGGCTCACTTTGTTGTCGCCTTGCACGTTCCCAGCGGCCCGTGACTTCAAGGTCTGGATTTTTTCGAACACCAGGTTGACCTTTCTCTTGGTAGTGTCATCGTTATCATTGCTCCTGCAAAACATGACACAAGTGCTCATAATTCATTCAGATGGTTTGAGAGTCCTTTTCTCTGAGCCAAAGTGTGTGTAGATAATGTGAGTGTGTGTGTGTGTGTGTGTGTGTGTGTATGTGAATGACTGGATCAGAGTATAATCCCTGATATTTCTGGGAAAAAATCAGCCTGGCTCTTTGCCTGCGTGGAAAGTACAGAGTACTCAGGCTTTTGATGTGTCACCTTATGACCTGCCCACCCTAATTACTGCCTTCTTTTAACAAGTCACATGTCTAGGAATGCGTGTCTGAGCAGGGACGTGGATACCCACATGTTCCCAGGGCACTCGAGTGATGCATCAGGGAAAAGCACAGAACATTGGGTTACTGCCATGCATATACAGTACAGACTAATGCGTATCATTACATTTCGCAAAGAGAGAGGAGAAGCCAACAGACCAGCACCGCCTCTCTTTCAAACACACACACACCTCCCACAGAGCGGACTGTAATTAACGGTTTCATGACGTAAGCTGCTGTCGCCAACAGACGTGTCATGTCACAACACTGCTGACTATATATTTTTGCTCTATTACAACTATCACGACCCTTAACCTGATGCATCTATGGCACGCGCCACTGAATGGTAACTAACTACTACCTCAGGACAAGTTTTGCCTGCAGAGCTGGTTAATAAAAGTTGCCATTGACCAGAAGATATATGATCCTAGACATGCAAGGCTTCAGAGGGTTGACTGGTGTATAATCCGCTCTGCTCACCTCCCTCCATGCAGCACATAAGGAATGCAGAGAGGGCAGAACATTTGACATCAAGAATATGGAGTTCAGGGAGGGCACGGGTTCAGCTATTCGCTAGAGCAGGGGTTCTCAACTCTGGCCCTCGAGGTCCACTTTCCTGCAGAGTTTAGCTCCAACCTTGATGAAACTCGCCAGCCTGTAACTTTCTAGTAATCCTGAAGACCTTGATTAGCTTGTTCAGGTGTGTTTGATTAGGGTTGGAGCTAAACTCTGCAGAAAGGTGGACCTCGAGGGCTGGAGTTGAGAACTCCTGCACTAGAGCAGGTTGGGCTGTCGGGCACCTACAGCATGCGTTTGAAGCTGTGCAGTGATCATGCAGGATTAGGTGAGAGCAGGAAACAGTGCTGTTTTGGGTGGAAATGTAGTCCTAGTAAAATAACAGATCTGAGTTATTGGCAGTGAGCTAAAACCATTTTTATTAGGCAAACAACGGTCTGGAACATCTAATAAGCAGCTATTTTGAATGTTTATCATAATAAATATGACTTGCCATTTTGATGTAAGATATTAGAAGAGGAACATTAAAGGGGTCATATGATGCTTTTTTAAAGATCATTATTTGCTGTTCTGTTGTAAGTGATCCAAATAAAGTGCTTTTGCTTTCGCTTAGAAACACACAGCGTCTCTCTGACATGGCTGCTTCAACACTAACTGCGGTTACTGAAACCACGCCTTCTTTCTTTGCGTGCACATTTGGGTGCATTATGCAAATATTTCCACATAGTGGGGTAGATATGTGGGGGCGTGTTAGAATGAGCCGTTTTAGGGGGGCGTGGCAGAGTCTTAACTTTGATAAATAATATCTCTGGTTTTGAGACTTTAGTCTATGCAACTTCAGGGATCTGATCTATGCACAATCAGCTTGTAACACTCCAAAGAGAAAGGAAAACTTGAAATCGCATCATATGACCCCTTTAAGAACCTGTTCTATCATTGAAAGGGTGAGACAGAAGTGTGGGAGTTAGAGTTATGAGTGGATGATTCTACTGGACACAAATGAATAAGAAATGTAGGGGAGGTCAAATTCTTGTACTGTTGTCATTATGTGTCAGACTATGTGGAAACTATCTTAAATTCCAAGACAAATCTCACTTCTCAGAAAAAAAGTGTGAACACTACTGAGTAGGAAACAACCATAGACCAATAAGGACACAATTGTCACATTTAGAATTTGTCAAAAACTTTAGTGTGCCAGATTAAAGTTTTGTGGTGAAACCAACATGCAGCTGAAAAAAATAGTAGTGGAAATTATACCATATAGAGGAGCCCTGCAGACCTTCATAGCTGTTTGTTAAGGCCAATAATAATAAAAATGTCAAAAAATAAATGTCAATACACCAATAAAATGACAACACTCAAATAAATAAATAAATATACTTTTTAACTTGTAAAAACCCATTAAGAAATGTTTTTGAAAGTTATTATAAATATGCGAGCATTAAATCTAAACTTCTTTAGAAAATGGTATATGCATATATTGTATTGTAGATTTTTAAAAGGGTTTTCCCTTTTCCTTATCATGGACTATCATTGGTCATTGATCAGTTAATAAATATTTTAAGTTAATGTTTTTGACAAAAAAAAATCTATTTTGAATTTGTTGATATGTTTAACAAATCCATATAAAACAATTTGGAAAGTGCACCTACCCATCTTTGAGGTAACTGAATAATATCTGCTTGGCAGTCTCTTCATTTGTTTGTTGTGAAAGCTCTTCTTGACCTTTCAGAAGATCGGGTGTCACCTGAGCAAAAATATAAAAAAAGAAAAGAAATACATGTCATGATATGTACAGTATACATGCATAAAACAATTTACTGGTCCCCCCATTATGGTGGTAAATATTTCAGAATAGCAAAGAGGAAGACTATGCGTTCTTACCAGAGCATCCACTTCGGTTCTTGATGTTTTACCATTGACAGCGGGACGAGAAATTGATCCCGTTTTCACACTTGACAGGCACTTCACACTCTGTGATGGTTTGGCCTCTTCATTTTTATTCTCTACAGGTGCTACAGAGGGACGACTCAGGGGATTCTTGTACCTTAAAATAGCAGCTGAAGAGTTGGAGACTGTGCCCTGAGGAGAGCCTGGAGCACTTTTAACTTGTGTCATGTTTCTTAGGTTTATCCTGGGTCCAACAGTGGAAATTGGTGACATGGGGGAAGTCTTCACTCCAGCGGCCTTCTGCAGGAGCAGTGATGGGCGAAGGAGATGCTCTGTAGACCTGCCTCGATTCCGGCTAACTTCATCCAAGTAGTCAGAGTCACCCCCAAGGCTGAATGGCAAGGCGCTATCGACACTACGGGATCGCTTGCGGTCTTCTGGGTTAAGTCGATTCCTCCGCCCTGACCGACCCCTGCGTTGTTGAGTCTCTTTACTGTCAAACTTCTTGATGAGCTCATCCACACCTGGGATGGAACCAGTATCAATGTCACGCCCTGTGCCAGGCAGGAAAGGGAGGTAGCGCCGGTTCTCATGACGGTTGATAGTCTCTGCATAAAGCTGGTCCAACTGGTCTTCCTTGGTTGGTGTGGTGGAGCCCATTGAGGAATTTCGGGAGGAGGAAGACTGTAGCACAGGGCCACTGGAGTCAATACGGCGCAAGGGCAACACGTCTGGTTCACGTCGACTTCGTTCCAAACTGGAGTTTGCACAACTCACTGAACTGGAAGGTCTAGAAGAGGCCTTGGTTTGGTCACTGGGGTTGCTGGCTATTGTAGATGGCTGAGGAACTGGAAGGCGTTGTGAAGGCTGAGTCTGAGTCTGGTAGGGCACTGGAGTCTTAAATGGCGGCTTAACCTGAGGTTGTGCTTGAACAGGGGGTTTGACCTGAGGCTGTGCCAGAACACGGTCTTTGGTTGGACCTGTTTGAGGTTGTACATTGAACGGGAGTGTCTGGGGACGAACCTGAGGTTGGGTGTGTCCCCTGTCATCTGGTAAAGATGCTTCTGGAACTTGGCTGGAGGATCTGGCTTGGCTCACAACTGGGGAGTTGGCTCTGGGTAGGGATCCTGGGTAGGGATTTTGATTCTCAACTGAAGGCAGACTTCGAAAGCTATCAAGAGTATTGCCCTCAGGATCATATGGCTTGAGAATCTCTGGATGCTTTTGGAAGTTTAAAAGACTGAACTGCTTCTTAGGATCAGAAGTTCCATTGTGAGGACCTCCATGGAGATTTGGAGACATAAAGTCCATATGTGGGCCTTCAGAAAGATTCTTCCTGGTTCCTTTGAAATCATATTCATCATAATTGAATGGGCTTTCAGAATCCATATGTCCATTATTGTTTTGTGGCACTGCATAGGGGTTCGGAACTCTATCCTGGTTATTGAGGACCACATAGGGGTGTCCATCTATTCCTTGAACTCTGATACTGAGTCCATAAGTACCATTGCTCTGTCCTCTTGAGCGAGAAGGCTGCATATAGCCTTGCGGTAGTCCTGTGTTTGGCATGCCACTAACTCTATAAGACTCCATCAGGAACACTGAGCGAAACAACCAAATACCTCTCTGTGGAGGCAAACAAAGCCATAATCTCATTATTACACAAGTAGTTTGTGATGCTTACAGTATCTTTGCATGTCTAAAAGTCCACAATAAGACGGTCTGACAACATTTGATTATGCCATATAGTTTATCTTTTTCAGACTCAGAATAATATAATTGTGCAAAATTTATGTAGCAAAGTTTTTTAGACCCAAAACCAAAGTCAAAGTAAAGCTTTTAGTATGATCCTCCACCACAAACAAAGGTTGTTTGGAAAAAACAGGACCTTGCAAGCCTTTTAAACATATCCATTGCTCAGGGTTTGGAATTTATTCTGAGACAAACATTGACACTGGCACATGCCATAGTCTTTGTAGTTATTCCAAGGAACTTGAGTTAGATGACGCCTTACAGTATCTAATGTCATTACAAACAGTGCAACGATGACCGCTAACTTCATAAGAGCATGCCAAGCATGCAGAAAATTAAATAACTGCAAATTAAGTCACTTTCACCCGGGTCTCAGACTTTATAATCTCAAGCACATTGACATTGCTGACTAAAGCTAACAGAGAGTGCAATGTGGGTCATATCTCAACAAAAACAAATATTGGCAAAAAAAAAAAAAGTTAATGATGTCACTGTACAGTATGGGGGCTGCGTTAGAAAGATAGGCAAAGGAAAAAAAACAGAGGAAGTTCAGATTTAGTATTCAATTGTCTTGAAACAATTTGTGACTAAATTGTCTATCAACAGCTTATATCTTTTATGGAAATAAAACAACGTGCAGCAATGAAGACATTTTCATGTAATTTGGTTCTTCGAGTACAACATTCAAAATGCTGCTAATTTTGACTGCAAACTATTAAAAACACCCAGTTGCACTCCTACTGTGCTCGTCAGTGTCATCACGTCCAAAGAATTTCGGTGACATACGCAATGAGCAACAGTATTGTGCCACAGGAATGGCACGACACAAAGCTGCAAAAATATCGCCCTATTACAGACATTGCAACAGGCTATTATCAGTTTTTTCTGGACCCCACTGATAACATCCTTTCACCTCAAAGACAACAAAAGGTTGCATGAGTCATATTGATGTCTTTGTTGCAACAGCAATGGTATGACCAAAGCATGCAGTGTATTACGGTGCATGCAACCTGTGAGATCCCGGAGGGCTTGACAATGAAGAAAACAAAGATGGCATTGGTTCATTTTCAATAGGCAAGTAAAAAATCTGTTCAATGAAGAATGAAGGTGACACTAGAGCTAAAAAAAACACTACATGAACACATCATAATAAAGAAGCAAGCCAAAAAGTAAAATTCTCCTTATCGGCCAACACACCTAAGACAGAAGAAGAGACTCAAACTTTCCAGCCCCATAGAAGGGGATGATAAAGAACAATAAGGGCAAGTTAAAAAGCGGCAAGCCCCTTATCCACAAGGAACAGAGCTCTGGTGCAGAAAAAAGGATATGACACAATAGCCTCTTTCAGCTCCTGTATCACATGTACTATGTGCAAAGGGACTCAATGGTGTTAATGTAGCTCTTTTCCTCTCATTGTGCCTACTGGAAATGTGTAGCTCTGACAGGGAAGCTAACTCAGGCTGGGCAAACTCTTGCAGCAAGGCCTCCACCTGCATTCCTCTTCCAGGGAAACTCAAAACAGAGTTTTCTGGTGAAACTGTCTTATGTTTAACTCTCATTACCAACTCCTAAACTTTGGCCTTTTCTATGCACTATGCAGCTAAATCATGCACATGGTTGAGCCAAGTTTTATATATTTTTAATTGCTTTCTGCATACTAATTAATGTTTTGCGTAATTAATACCAAATAATCATCCTAACAGATGCTCCAAGCACTGCATGTGCAGTTTAATCATATACCGTAGATTTTTCAGACAAGAAAATTACCTGTTTGGGTGTTCATTAAAGTTTATGAATTTTAATTTCAATGTTTTAATAACATTTATCTCAACTGCTACCATGTTGCCCAAATGCCTCTAGGAAGCTAACTCAGGCTGGGCAAACTCTTGCAGCAAGGCCTCCACCTGCATTCCTCTTCCAGGGAAACTCAAAACAGAGTTTTCTGGTGAAACTGTCTTATGTTTAACTCTCATTACCAACTCCTAAACTTTGGCCTTTTCTATGCACTATGCAGCTAAATCATGCACATGGTTGAGCCAAGTTTTATATATTTTTAATTGCTTTCTGCATACTAATTAATGTTTTGCGTAATTAATACCAAATAATCATCCTAACAGATGCTCCAAGCACTGCATGTGCAGTTTAATCATATACCGTAGATTTTTCAGACAAGAAAATGACCTGTTTGGGTGTTCATTAAAGTTTATGAATTTTAATTTCAATGTTTTAATAACATTTATCTCAACTCCTACCATGTTGCCCAAATGCCTCTAGGATAACAGTGATTCGCACACTTTTTTGTAATAAAAACAAAATCCAAAAGCAGCACTTACCGCTGTTAGTCGTTTATCCAAAAATATGCGTTTATCTGTTGATCAAGCTCTGTAAACAGCTATGACACAGAGCGAAAACTCCATCTCCTCTCAGTTGGTCAGTCACTTGTTGCACGTCTTGTTTTCAGACTAGTTTTACTTCACGCGCACGGGCTATTGTAGAGCGCAAAGCCCCGCCCACACCCCATCCCTCACTCCACCCACCCGCTGCAGCCTGATTCACGATCAGCTGACCTGCGCGACAGGACTGCCGATCAGAGCCTATTTCGCATTTCACCTGATCTCAAGACACAATGCGCAGAAACTGGGTGTAGGCCATCCAAGCCCTTGTGTTTCCAGTATCGGTGAAATCAAGGGTTTTCAGGTGATAATGAATTATTAGGAGAGGATAGAGAAAGTATATGAGCCATTTTCAAGATGGGAACAAACATGTCCCTTTTCACTATTGAAAACAACAACACTGAAGAAACCCCATTTAAAAATCTAACATTTTATTAAATATCATAAAACGAATAGTTTAACGAATAATATTATATTCGTGCTAAAATCCACGCAACAGCTTTCACAGCATTCATATTGGATTGTTATTTTTTGTTGTACAGCAACGTTTTGTTATATCAGGTACATTTTTTTAAGGTAGCAGAAGGACGCGCGTCTTTACAGTAATAGGCTAAAAAATGGTTTTAATCTATTTAGTTTAGAAATTTTTTTAATTACAGGAATTTGCCAAGTGCCTGAAAAATCCCCTGTTCCCGTTATCTGTTACCTAGTAGTAGTAGTAGTAGTAGTAGTAATGTAGTAATAATAATAATCATTATTATTATTTAAAAATAAAAATACAAAAAAGTTGTAGGAAAGTATTTCTGAGGTCAAAATTCAGAGAAAGAAGAGACTTGTTAAAATGTGTTTTTTCATACCTTTCTTTCTTTTTTTTTAAATAGTTGCTCCCCAGACTTGCTTAATTTCAACGTGTCATTGGTATTACATTGTTTAATATTGGTGTGGAAGAATTTTTTTTTATTCAGTGGTATAGGTTAATTTTCCTCACTCATCACCATCATCATAAAATCAATGCCTTGACTCTTGAGAATATGTCAGATGCTACTAAAAAAATAAATAATAAATCAATAAAGAAAACTCAAGATGTTCTTTATGATTAGTAATAATGTCAAGAAAAACACTTAGCCTATATATATTTACCATCTACTTTTATAAGGAAAAAACTTATAAAAGCAAAATTGCACAAAATTTTGCAGTGCTAGAGCGAATATCGTGATAAAAAATTGATGTAATAAAAATGTCAGATTACTAAAGAGCATTATGAATACGCAATACCGTGTAGGCATACTGCTGTATTTTCCTCCCTTGTGTATCTGGCCTACACGAACTGTTCCCAGCAATACACACTGACTAAATGACGCCCTGACAGCTCTTTAGACTGACAGCGCCATCTAGTGATTGAGCACTGCAGACAGCAGATTTACATAATGCAAATGACAGCATTATAAACACACTTTAACACCCCAGTGTCTTCACACTGCTAGAAAACTGATAGAAACACTATAATAGGATGGGGCCAGTAATGTTAATAGAACAACAATTACAATCAACCTACATGATATAAAAACAATACAACTGAATAAACTTCAACAAAACATAACTGATGATTAAGACAAAACTGTTGTACAGACAATGAATATAGGCTACTAGTGAGCAGGAAGATGCACTGGCTGTTTTCTGAGGGTGTGCAGTTAACAAATCTCATCAGATTTGGCCGTGACAGACACTGTCCTCCCCCAATAAAACTTGTTTATGACAGTTCTGTTATTCCTTCAAATGTATCAGAGTGAAGAAGAAAACCTCCGTTTCAACCTCCTTAATATAATATGAGGAGATAAATGGGTCACCAACTAGAGGAGCACTACAGGGTGATAACTTCACAAGCAATCATTTATCAACCATGTTTGCTTTGTTTTAATGTGCATCATTTTGGTGTCCTTAAAGGGACAGTTCACCCCAAAATGCAAATTCTATCATCACTTAGGCCTACTCATCCTCATGTCATTTCCAAACCTGTTAGTAAATTAGTTAATAACAGAACTCGTTTGTCCTGTAAACTTAACTGTCCTTAAGCCAAGAACTAAGAGCAAAAATGACTTGTGAGTATCTAGTGTAAGTACTGATGACTCCACCCTTTGTCGTGGGTCTGCTGTGTTTTCATTTCTCTGTGTGGGTGCAATCGGTCTTGTAGCTGTGAGGACTGTGGAGTTTCAGGGAAACACAAAAGAAGCTCTATTTAAAATCCCTGCAGCAGGTTCAGCAGGGAGCGCTGTCTGTCCCCGTTTGGGGATCCGAGAGTCCGGATTGGATCGAGCGATAGAGGCGTCGCAGTTCAGTTCATTCAGTTTGACATCTTTAGAGTTTACATATTAGTGTTATACTCAGGGTGCGGTTTGTGAAGAAAGCACAGTGGGGATGCTTTTGAAAACAACGAATAAATTATAGTGAAAGCGAGCAAAGAAAATTTAGGCTACATTATCAAAGAATATTATCACTGACTTCAGTCTAGCGCGAGTTTAAGGACTCTCAAAAAACTCCCCCGTTAAACACTGAAGCTGTCTATAGTCTACATGATGATGAATCTTTGAAAAGTGCGCACATCTGCACTTTGTTGTTTATGATGAGAGAACCAGAGTGCAGAATTCAGTCAACGAGCGCGCGCCCTAAAATAAACTCCGGTGTTTCAGCGATGACTCATCTGAACGCTTCTGATTGGCCACTGCATTCATAAAGTCAACGGAATAGTGTGTGATTGGTCAAAATGCGCAACACTGTAAAAACACTTAAAAAGAAATGTGATGCAACATCTAAATGCATGATGCACATCTAAATTTAATGCCGCAATCGACACTTTTCATTTCATTTTCACTTTATTCGCGACAGCCGTAATAGATTTAGTTTAATTGTGCAGGGGCATTTTTGCCCAATTTGATAGCATTTTTGCCCCAAGTCCCCATTCATTTCCAATCTGTGTCCAGAGGAACGCAAAGCCTAGTCCAGCTTTACACAGGCTCCAGCTGTTACAGTTAGAATTATAGAATAATTTGAATTATTATTTGATCTTGAGAAACTTTGAATAAATAGATTGGATATCTTAATTCTTGGTTATTGGTAATTTCTTAATTTCTGTCAGCCTGCCAGGAATGCAAGATCATGCAAATCAATTGGTAGTTATTTATTTTTTGAATAAAATAAAGAGACGTCTACATATTTAGTCAAAATATTTTAGAACAAAGGGCTCCGCTACTCATCATCCTTTATTGAATGGCTTTATTGCTATTCACGCGTTTACTTTATGTTATGCATCATTTCTATTAATTTCCATTAATTGTGCAGTCTGATGAGAATGAAGTTCATCCACTGTCTGCCTCGCCTTTTTACAGGATTGATGACTCGTAGACAGATGATTCCCTGCAGATCCATCAATCAGTATTGTGTGATCATAATTCCCACCTAAACACAGATGAAACATTAATACATTTTCGATTACAACAGTAAATGGTTTATGTGTGTTCCATGCATTTTGGGGTATCTTTAAAAGAACAAAGTAGCCTAGAAATGCAACCGGTGTAGTATTTATTCTATAAAAAGCTACTCAAAATACAGTTGTGTCATAATATTATATACAAAATCCACATTAGGTCACAATAGAAAGTTATTACAAACACTCGAAGTTCTAAAAGAGATTTGAGGAGAAACATTGTGTTAACCTCATAACGCCATGCTGCTGTCATTGTGAAAAACCCTCCTGGATTAAAGGCGCCTGAACCAGGATCACGTGTCCAAGGCGCCAATATCACAAAGCGGGAGCGCTGACAGCAAAAGTCAATTTCTGATTTTGTTGTATTCGCTATCATGTTGGGGCTTTTTATTTGGCAATGTTTTAAAAACACTTTTATTTTTGGTTTAATATGGCCTGTTGGTTTTGTAGCATCACCCGGGGCGGGAGGATGTTTTTTTTTTATCTCCACCGGAGATAAAAATAATTCAGCAGAGGCATGGATGCAGGGATGGGATAGATTTTAAATATCAATTCTACAAGATGCAATCTAATCCTGTTTACATGAAATAAGCCTGCTCCCAGGCAGGTTTAAGTTTACTGACCTGTTGCTATGACAGCAAGTCCAGGATGGGCTTTGAAGAACCTAATAATCCAAGATCATGCCAAATCGTCAACAATCAAATCCAGCTAACTGAATAAGCGACGTACGAAGAATGGGCCCCTGGATCCTCAACCTTTGTGTATAGTTTCATGACAGTAGGTAACAGTTGCAAATAATTAAGTTGCTTGCTGTAGCTACATTCATACATTTTTTAGATTAAAATTAGTTCATAATTAAAAATATTTATTTAATATCAGTTCAATAGATTAAACAAGAATGTATGATTTTAAATTGTTGGACTTGCATATAATTTAGAAAGTCAAGACCTCTGACACTGGACTGACCAAAATGCTAATTTCAAGGAGTGGATATCAACTTTTAAAGATAGCTACTTTTCACCCTAGTTTAATTTTATGCTAGATAATAGTTTATCAACAGGCAACAGCTCTCACTTTAAATGCACCACTTAAAAAGGTCATGGGACACCAAGTGAACAGAATTTGTGTAGGGCCACGGTTTGGCTGATAAGCAGCACTGTAAAACTGGTATACTGCAATATAAGCAAGTATTAGTAATACTATTGCATTAGTACCTGTTTAAAAGAATTCAGTTTATGAATTTTAAAATCTGGTAAATATAAAAGTCTGGTACACAGAACCATAACCGTGGTCATCAAATGTAAACCCAGTAGCGATTTCACTGAAAGGAAAAGAGTCAGCAGGAACGTCATGATCAAATGCATGTCAGCCTGAGAGAACCTTGTTTGTGGTCCAGCAGGAGAAGCCAAAATGCTCCTCTCAGCAAGCCCACCATGACACTCCCTCGCTGGGCTGTCCCAGGCAGCCAGATCCACAGGAAGTTAGCTCGCAAACACGGTGGTCCCATGCTTATAAAACATTGCCCATTTTTTCTAGTTGACTGCAAGTAAACACTCCAGTGCACGGTTTTGATAAAGGCAGGAAGGAATATGCACACAGTCATACAAACACACACACACACACACACACAGGGAGGAAATGGGACAAAGCCTTCCCACCCAGACAGCGGAGTTGGAGCGGCCTCTGGATGAGGTGTTGTGTTGGAAGGCTGACAGAGTCAGAATTGGCCGAGGTCTCTCCAGTATTTAGCAATCTCTTCCCCAGTGCCGTTTCTGTCTCAGAGCAGATCTGGGGCCCAACCTGTCAGCGCAGGACAAATCCAACGAGAAAGCGTCTCTTGCACACATGTACAGAGACATAATTCAGGGCAGATGTGTAAGCCAAGGAGATGAGTACTGGGATTTAGTTTAATTGAACAGCCAGGACTGATGTCATTGCATAAAAATGTACGGATGAGATGAAAAATGAGAAATAAACAGAGCGAACTGTTTCTTGAGTTTCATGTGGTATGGTGGTCTCACGCTTGAGGTATTCGGCTAATCACAACGCACTGGATAGCTGGCTAATCAGAGCACACCTCGCTTTTCAGACCGATTAGTTTTGTAAAAATCGACGCGTTTCAAAAAGGCGGGGCATAGAGGAGAAACAATAATGTACAGTATGTGGAAAATAATGTGTTTTTTTAACTTTAAACCGCATAAACACATTTCATTACACCAAATACACAAAATAATGTTCTTTTTAGCAGCATCATATGACCCCTTTAAATAGACTTAATAGGAAAGTCCACCCAAAAATGAAAATTCTGTGATCAATCACTCACCCTGAACACAAAAGAAGATAATTTGATGAATTAGTAACCGAACAGTTTTGGTTTCCTTTAACTTCCATTATATTTTTTGGCCATTCAATGGAAGTCAATGGGAACTGTTTGGTTACCAAAATTCTTCAAAGTATCTTTTTTTATGTTCCACAGAACAAAGTCAGTTATACAGGTGTGGAACGACATGAGGGTGAGTAAATGATGACAGATCTTGTAAAGCTTATTTGTATATGTATAAAAAAGCCCAGCACACAAAATTCCAATGTTTGATCATTCAGATTTGAGTGAAAGTTATGTATTTTAATCCATTTCTGCTGTATAAAGTTGTAGATAAAAAACAAATGCTGAAAGAGGAAAATAAAGGCACATACAATTGAGTTAAAAAAGATGGCACATTTATTGCTACATAAATGTTATATACATATTGTGTTTCTGTTACAGAGACAGAAAAAAAAAAAGAATTTGACTTACTGCTGGTTTTCTGATGTGCATTGACAATACCTTGAATTTTGACATGGGTACAAATCGTTCATCAACCAACAATGCAGACTGGAGACAGAGATGGAGAGCACATCCTCTGAAACATCGAGCTCGTACAATACCCCATACATACTAGACTGCCAGCTACAATCCTACTTATGTTCTTAAGATGCTATCCATAATCTTTTTTATAATAATGGACAGGTTATGGTAAATAACCGTACATTTTTTTTTACTATCTAATATAGGTAAAATAAAGTAAGAAACTTTTTACTCAAAACTTTTGATTTCAAAAATCTAGAAAGAGTAATATTTAGAATTCAAGAAATGTTCTTACAATATTATTGTATAAAAGACTAACTATAGTGAAAAATAAACCAAATGTTTTTTTTATCCTTTTCATTATTTTTTTTGTTATGAGGGAAAGCATCAGGGCATACAGCAAAATCTAACATATCCAACAGAGGAAAAACAGAACAGAAAAAAAGGAAAAGGTGGAAAACAACAGGGAAAACAAAACAACAGACAAAAAGATGACTCATAACCTTGATTAATTTTCAGCCGGCAAAAATACAAGCTCTTGAATACTGAAATGTATAACAAGGCCACAAAGACTAGTGGATTTCACGATCATTTTGTTAAGGAAGCAAACTCTCCACAAAGCAAAGAGAGAGAGAAAAAAAAACACAGAAGTAAAATAATGCTGATGTTCTGAAATCTTTCCTTAAGTTTTGTTCTTTTGACTTCGTATTCGAGAGAGTGATTCATAGAGAATGTGGCAGTCTTGTTTCAATGGTGTGAACACATGGAAGACAAAACAGACAGGACAGAAAAACAGTTCCAAAGCAAGACGTTTAAAAAAAAAAAAAAAAGTCAGTTTTGGTCTTAAAGAAAAACGCATACTTTATAAAATGAAAGTGGTGACTGCTGCTTTCTTTAGATTTACAAAGAAAACAAATAATGGCAGAGAAAAATCCTGATCCAAACTGGCTTTGTTCATCATTTCCACTGTTTGCTGATTTGGATTTGAATTCATAGAGCTTCTCTTTTTTCGAACAGACATTGCGCTCACATTCTGCTGATCAAGTATCAAGTACTTCAATGCATGAGGGGAAAGACAAAGCCATTCTAAGTAACTTAGAACATCCTTCTATTTTCACACGACAAATATACGCTTTACTATGAAGCCTAGAGAGCTGCTTTGTATACAATTACAAATAAACAAAAATAACATGTGGTTACTTTGAGTATTTCTTTTTTTTCTTCTTTTTTTAATTGTTAATGGTTTTAGAAAAACAAAAGAACACAAAACAAAACTTCAATTCAGGCCAGGTGAATGAATGGTCTTCGTTTTAAATCCAACTCTTTTCCAACAGTGCCATGTCTCGAGGTATAACAGAGATTCCTCAGTACAGATGGCCTCGGCATAACCACGGCTCTTCGACCAAATAAAGTAACGCTTGAATACAAACAAACTGAATCGGAAATACGTCTTTCACTTTACCCTTAACACTATATGGCAAAGGAATCAAAAGAACGAGACTGCGTCCCCTTTCCTGTTTAAGACACTAAGAAATATGCAGGGAATGCTGGGGTTTTGTAACTTTCTGCTTTCCGTATCTGTACTGCTCACTAATGAGTATAAACATGTCAGCTTGTGTTTGACCTTTGACCTTTCAGTAAAGCCAGAGTTTGCCGTTCCACCATCGTCTCCGCGTCAAAGGGAATCTGGTCGAAAAAGCACAGGCTGTTCATAACTTTCTGTCTGGGATGAGGACTCTGAGCTACACTATCAACAAACGTCATAAAGAATTAGGTAGTTTTGGTTTCTCATGCTGTTATTTGTGGAATGAATGTATGATAAATATAAATAATATATTATTTCTTTTTTCTTTTTTTAGACACAGGGATCCTTGAGTCTTTGAACGCTCAAACACCATCAGATTCTTTCACGAGGGCATGGGATTTGATCTGAATACGGTAATCTCATCGATTGGAGAGGCCCTTCCACAGACCGACAGGAGAGAGAGGCTGCGGACAGCACACGACAAACTGCAGATCTACTGAAACGCCACCAGCTTCTCAGAGCAATGGCAGAACTTTCCCTTTAAACATAGACTTACAGCTCAGTAACATAATAAATAGGAAAAAAACAAACAAACAAAGAAACCAAAACAACAACAACTGCTGTTACAATGCATTCGTCAATTCAGTTTAGGCACAAGGCATCTTCCACGTACAGGGTGGAGGGGGTGGCGACAGTCTCTGATTGTACAGCTGCGGCACACGGCTTGCAGACAGCGATATGTGCTGAGGGGCTTTTATGCTTGATATGATTTTTTTTTTTCTCCGGTGGGCAGAAAGTTGCTTATCGATATGGGATGTCTTCACAGGGAGCTGGGCACTTGCCAGTTTTCTTCTATCTCAGGATTGCTTAACGGTGGAATTTTGCTTCGAGTGGTCTGTCTTTTCAAATTTGTGTCACAAACTGTGAGTCCTGTCCGCCCGTGGAAAGCAAGGTCGCCGATTCTGTCTAACACACTCCATTTATTTGATCTGAAAGTGAGGGAAAGATAAGGACACTGCTTATGACCAACTGTAGACACTCAAATCACATTCTCGTGTGTATATACGGTACCATTCTAAAGTTTGGGGTTAGTATGATTTTGTTTAAAGAAATTAATACTTTCATTCAGCAAGGATGCATTGAATCGATCAGAAGTGACAGTAAAGACATTCATAATAAATGCTGTTCTTTTGAACTTTCTATCCATCCTGAAATCCTGAAAGAAATGAATCACGGGTTCTACAAAAATATTAAGCAGCAACTGTTTTCAACACTGATAATAATGCTGAAAAATGTTTCTTGAGCACCATATCAGCATATTAGCATATCATTTGACACTGAAGACTGGATTAATGGCTGCTGAAAATTCAGCTTTGCATCACAGGAATAAATTACATTTTAAAAAAAGAAAAGAGTTTTTAAAGTTTAGAATTTGAAATTATATTATTTCATAGTTTTTACTGTATTTTTGATTAATTAAATGCATAAGAGACTTCTGTCAAAAAATGTTCAAAAATCTTACAGACACCAAAAGTTTAAATAGTACTATAACTGGATACATCAGGAGTAATATAATCTTTTACTCTAAAGTCTAAATCAGTCAGTGCATTCCGAAACCTAGTTTAAGGCATCGTGTGCATTTCCAATATAAATGTCCCTAAAGGAAGGCAGGCAAGGATGCAGCTCACTGGGTTTTGCAGCAGAGCTTGTGTCTCAGCAAAGCAAAGAACATCCTGCTTGTGGTGTCGTGTTTTAACCACCTGCCCATTTTACATCTCTGTGTGGAGCTGGTTGTGTTTACCTGGCTGTTCACAGATGGCCCATGGGGTTGGATGTGTCTGTGAGGCCCGGGTGCACTGGCGGGTGGGCTTGCTGGGGGACACCTGAAACCCCTGACACTTTCTCTTCCTCCCTCCTCTTAAGGCAGGCTGCTTTGGGATTTAGGTTCCTCTCTGCACACAGGAGAATTTATATTATCTCACCATAGCTCATAAAGAAATACTGAAAAAAAGGAATCATAACACTTTTATAAAGCTTTCATTGCCTTATGAATCCAGCTCTTTGAGATCTGTTGAACTGATTAATATAAATTAGAGCTGTTGTCAAAGGTCCTAGTATAATATTACTGATAAACCTGACAGTGGAGATTACCATACCGACCTGAGAATCATGTTTACTGATAATATTTCAGCAATCATGATGTGTCTGTTTAGAATCAGAACTAGTGATGCCAGATTTGTGAATTAATAACTATTGATCTAATCAGTCAGATGATTTTGCAATAAGGTCTGCAACTGTTTGCGATTCAATTTGCTACATTCAGACAGTTCACTCACACACACTAAACTGTTTGTTTCTCACACCAAAACAGGATACTTTATAAGTCAGAAAACAAAAAGAGTGCTGGATGAGGTGGATTTTTACACATTAAAAAAAAAATCAATGTTTTAGACTATGATTAACAATAATTCAATATTTTAACTGACTGACAGACCTTATATAAACACAACACAATTGCATTATGCAGGACAGTGCCTGACCTCTGACTTGCTGTTCGAGGTTGAGAATGACAGTGACGGCCTGGTGAAGAATGAGCAGTTTGGTCTGGGGCTTCTCGCTCTTCAAGTGCAGCTGACACATGCGGCCCAGCTCTTTGAACGCCTCGTTGATGTCCCGGACTCGCAGCCTCTCTCGGGCATTGTTGGCCATCCTCCTATCTCGCTCGCGCTCTGCCTTCTGCTCGGGGTTTCTAAAAAATATACCCCAGCGACTTAAGACTGGTTTTGTGGTCCAGAATCACATATGTGCTTGATGTGACATTTGATTTCAAAACTACAGGCATTAAGTCAATAGAAGTGGTGTTCTGTGCTAATATTTAATCACAAACTGGCATGTCTGAATATAGTACTGATGGATTCACTGTTTCTGAGGTCAGTGGTGAAATGCTGAAGGACACTTTTCGAGGTAACGCTTTGATGAGCGGTTGCCTTGCCTTGGACGAGTGCTTCCCCGAGTCTGCTTCATATCCCTCTTATCACTCTCGTCGTCTGATTTGAGGTCGTCGGAGGATTGGTTATCGTGCATTTCATCTTTTTCTTGATTCTCGATCTTCAGGTCCAGAGGAGAAGCAATTTGACCGGCCAGAGCGCTAGCGATTGCTGTCACACACAATGAAAGTACACAGATACTTAAAATAAACACTTGACATCTAAATTGCAGTGCTTTGTGACTTGTTGTAAGGTCATAAAACTGTGTATGAATCATAACTGAAGAGGCACACACGACCAATACAAAAACAAAACAATAACTTATAATAAAGTGGCTTAAAAAAAAAAAGCTTCCAACCTCTGAACGTGTCTGCCTGGTGGTTGAGCTCCGAGCTGGAGGTGGGAGCGGTGTTGGCCTGCAGGCCGCCGTGGTTGTTGTTCAGGCTGACGGTCTCTTCGCGGTGAACAGAGCCCTGTCAGAACAGATAGCCATAAATACACAAGACAGAGCAAAACATCAGAGTCCCTCTGATCATGAAGCCATCTGATCAGTGCCGAGAAAACAAAAGTGATTTACATTAAATCGGGGGAGAGACAGATCTTGGACTTCAAAGCTGAGAGAGTCTCTGTGTCCCTACAGTAGAGTGTAACCTCCCCTCTGAAGAACTGAGTGGTATTCACATTACAAAGAATGACCTTCACAGCCCCAAATTCCTGCTCAGAGAGACACACGGCACTTCAGTCCTTAGTTCTGACTCTGTCCCACCAAAAACACTCTCATGTTGTTTTCAATTTGAAAGCGTGCGTTAGCCGCGGTACGGAAATAACGAGAAGAATAACAAAGCGCAATAAACGGTAAAATTGTTTGTGCTACAACCCAGTGTGTTTATAATTAAGATAATACATTAAAATAATATGTGACCCTGGATCACAAAACCAGTCATAAGGGTCAATTTCTCGAAATTGAGATTTATACATCATCTGAAAGCTGAATAAATAAGCTTTCCTTTAATGTATGGTTTGTTAGGATAGGACACTATTTGGCCGAGATACAACTATTTGAAAATCTGGAATCTGAGGGTGCAAAAAAATCAAAATACTGAGAAAATCACCTTAAAAGTTGTCCAAATGAAGTTTGCATATTACTAATCAGTAATTAAGCTTTGATATATTTACGGTAGGAAATGTACAAAATATCTTCATGGAACATGATCTTTACTTAATATCCTAATGATTTTTGGCATAAAGAAAAATCGATAATTTTGACCCATACAATGTATTTTTGGCTATTGCTAAAAAATATACCCCAGCGACTTAAGACTGGTTTTGTGGTCCAGAATCACATATGTGCTTGATGTGACATTTGATTTCAAAACTACAGGCATTAAGTCAATAGAAGTGGTGTTCTGTGCTAATATTTAATCAGTATTCACAGTACAAAGAATGACCTTCACAGCCCCAAATTCCTGCTCAGAGAGACACACGGCACTTCAGTCCTTAGTTCTGACTCTGTCCCACCAAAAACACTCTCATGTTGTTTTCAATTTGAAAGCGTGCGTCTATCGTGAGTCTTTGAGAGGCAGGTTGATTGTAACATGACATTGTACTGGATGCTGCCCCGCTTCAGACTATATTGGATTTCAGGGACAGTGGCAGAAGGGAAGCAGTGAACAACAAGCCATTTAAAAACATTTTAACATCAAGCACATAAATATATATTGTATACTGTATTGTTTTGAATACTGTGTTTATATACAATATGTTTTTATTGTATATAATGTTTTATCTTAATTATAACTAATTAATTCATATTAAATTTCTTTTACTTAAAAATAATAATAATAATAAAAACAATAAAGGTGGCTTTCTTGTGGGATGTGAAATTTATGGTTCACATGATTTAGACATTTTCAAATCTCTCACTACTGGCTATTAATGTTGTAAACCATTATTACTTAAATTGCTCCTACATATTAAATTACTACTAAATTAACTATTGGCATGAATTTGGGAAGGCTACAATACCTACAACAGCAGCGTAAAACAACGTCTTATCATTCAAAAGTTTGGGGTCAGGAAGATTTTTTGTACATATTTTTTTTTT
>NW_015625591.1:1132971-1151941 GCF_001515625.1 Sinocyclocheilus rhinocerous | reverse complement strand
CACATTACAAAGAATTACCTTCACAGCCCCAAATTCCTGCCCAGAGAGACACACGGCACTTCAGTCCTTAGTTCTGACTCTGTCCCACCAAAAACACTCTCATGTTGTTTTCAATTTGAAAGCGTGTGTCTATCGTGAGTCTTTGAGAGGCAGGTTGATTGTAACATGACATTGTACTGGATGCTGCCCCGCTTCAGGCAATATTGGATTTCAGGGACAGTGGCAGAAGGGAAGCAGCGAACAACAAGCCATTTAAAAACATTTTAACATCAAGCACATAAATGTATATTGTATACTGTATTGTTTTGAATACTGTGTTTATATACAATATGTTTTTATTGTATATAATGTTTTATCTTAATTATAACTAATTAATTCATATTAAATTTCTTTTACTTAAAAATAATAATAATAATAAAAACAATAAAGGTGGCTTTCTTGTGGGATGTGAAATTTATGGTTCACATGATTTAGACATTTTCAAATCTCTCACTACTGGCTATTAATGTTGTAAACCATTATTACTTAAATTGCTCCTACATATTAAATTACTACTAAATTAACTATTGGCATGAATTTGGGAAGGCTACAATACCTACAACAGCAGCGTAAAACAATGTCTTCACTATCATTCAAAAGTTTGGGGTCAGGAAGATTTTTTGTACATATTTTTTTTTTTAAAGAAGACTCACCAAGGCTGCATTTATTTTGAAAAAATACAGTTCAAATAATAATATTGTGAAATATTATTACAATTTAAAATAACGGTTTTCCAATTAAATATATTTTTAAATTCCTGCGATGCAAAGCTGAATTCTCAGCAGCATCACTCCAGTCTTCAGTGTCACATGATCCTTCAGAAATCATTCTGATATGCTGATTGGTGCTCAAGAAACATTCTTATTATTATTATCAATGGTGAAAACAGTTGTTGAATACAGCTTAATATTTTTGTGGAATCTGCTATACCGTTTTTCAGGATTTTTTGATGAATAGATAGTATGAAAGAACAGCATTTATTTAAAATAGAAAACTTTAGTAACAAATACAATATGAATGTCTTTACTGTCAATTTTGTACAATTTAACGTGTCCTTGCTGAATAAGAACTAGGACCTTGCACTGCCTTGGTTATGTCAGTTATTCAATTTTTATGAAAATCTGAAAATAACATTTTTTTTTCTTTAGAAAAAATGCACTGTTGCATTGTGAACAGTAAAGGGGAGTAAATTAATTTTGATTTCAAGCTGACTTGAAAGATCGGTTTTATAAAATTTTTAAATGGTCTTTTCCCCCTTTTCCTTCAGGAATGCGTTCCTAAGTCACTGTTGGCCTCTGTTAACCTCCGTGCCGCCCAGACCCGAACCCCTTCCCCCACGCTCTAATCTCAGCGCCACTCTCAACAGGTGTCCAAACAACTCTTTGTCTGTGGCAGAAGAGGGGTGGTGGAGAGGGGGGTGCCAACCAAAGAAGGCGGCCATTTTTCTGTCTGGGCTTGATTACCATACAGCTGAGGCGCTCAGACACACATGACTAAAGCATCAGATTTCCTGAGTTGTTAAAAAAGACGAGGGGGGAAAAAAAGAAAAGAGGGGAGACAGAAAGAGAAAAGAGTGCGCCAAAATAAAAGCACACTGGCTGTGCTGAATCAGGACCTTGTCTGAGTGTGTGTTTGGGTCGAGCCTGGAGCACAGAGCTCTGTTTGTGTGTGTATGAACACACAGTCCACTGACAGCAGTGTGACAGCTCCCGCGCAGACGAACGGATCGTGACACAACCACAGCACTGCTCTGTCACTCTGCTGCAATCTCCTCTCTTCTGCTTGAATAAAACGCACCTCTGTTCATCATAATTGAAAACATAAGCTGTGCCGAGCCAAAAAGTCGTGAACATCACTTTTGTTACTTTGTTGCAAACCAGAGAATGATTTAATTGTTGTTGTAAATTACAGCCACAAGATTCTGTCATAATTTAACTCACCCTCATGTCGCTGCAAACCTACATGACTTTCTTTATATGGAATCTAAAAGAAGATATTTTGAAGAATGCTGGCAACCAAATCATGACTCCACTGTATGGAAAAATCACATTTCTCAAAATATCTTTTTTTTCCACAGAAGAAAATCATACAGGTTAAGAACAGTAGGGTTGGCAAATAATGACAGAATTTTGATTTCTGGGTGAACAAAATGTATTTATATTATCATTTACATCGTTTTTATTGCACTGTATAATCTCTTTTCTTCTAATTTGTTTTTAATACATTTTAAATAATTTTTGTTAGTTAGTCTTATGCATCTGTTCAAATTATTTTATGATTTTAAAAAAATCATTTTTATTTACAGCACTTTGAATTACTATTGTGTATATCAATAATATGAAGATATCTGATGTTTAATATACAGTTATGTGGAGCTTGATTTTGGACACAATTGTGGGTGGGGCTACTCTGTGTGACACTGCAGAAATGAAACCAACAACTGTCAGCATGCCTTGACACTTGTTACAATCACAGTTCTTCTTCTTTTTTTTTTTATCAATTTACCTGAGAAACATAGCTTTTGTCATTTTATGTCATGCCTGGTTAGGGCACAGTGTTTGTGTTTCATTTGGATTTCTAAATGCGTTTCTTTTAGATTGGGGCTATGAAATATTATTGGCACACATAGAGAGGCTTGTGTGAAGAGGAAAGGAAACTATAAAAAAGATATTTATTGATTTTTCTAATTGTACATGTTGAGTATGTCAAACTTTGTTTGACTTGAGTTGTCAATAAACAGGTCTATGAAAGCTTCACTAACATGTGATACAGCATTCCAGACATTAACTGTCTGTTTGAAACATTAAATGAGAACAGCGGGTTGTTCATCAGGAAATTTCAGATCTTCGTGGTCAACTGGCCGAGGCTAAACTTCCCACTGTAGTGGTCATTCATGAAAACATTTCTGAGTGTTGCTTTAGTCTTCGGACAAAAGCAAAGAGGTCAGTGTCAGTTCATTTGAAAGCACATAAAGTTGAAAGAAAATCCAAATGCTGTTTTGAATACAGAAAAAAAGGCCATGATTATTTCCTATTATTAGGAAACCACTGGGAAACGCCTCCCTCGCATGTTCTGACTAATACAGCTGTGCGCAGATCTCTCTGTAGAAGGGAATGAATGTCATGGGATGGTGGGGGAGATACAGATTGCTTTAGTTTCAGCAGATCTCACACCACGCAGGTCCCCACAGCCCCAGCGAGCTACGGTGCGGAAATGTCTTCCAGACAGCCACTAATATACTCGATTTCTACTGTGACTGCTTTTCCCATTCAGCCTGAGGAACGCAGCTCAAGGAGGGAGAATGAGCCTCGGTCCAGCCATTACGCTTATGGAAAGTATGTGGGTTTAAGTTAAACTGCTCTCAGTGGAAAATAGTTCAGTTTCAGCACATGGCCAGGCCTTCATTTTAAACAGGTGGCTTAACTCTGTTTATTATCCTATTTGGAGAGGCACAATGAAAAAAACACATGCATTTCTCTCCCTATTGCCTGCAATAACTGGACGAGACTTTGACCTCAAAAGCAATGAGACATTCAGAACGCTCTGAAACACATAAGCTAAAGTTTCCTTTATGACAGTTTGTGAAGTTTTCCTTACCATTTGTGCTGTTCGGTTGGTGACCAATCCAGAAGCTGGGAAACTGGTGCCGATGGCTGAGATTGGGCCGTTGTGCGCTTGTCCTAACAGGCTGTGGATGTCGCTAGACAGGGCGGCAGTGGAGCCCACAGCGTGATTCCGCAGGACATGGATTGCATCGTCCAGCCTGTCCAGTCGGTCCTCCATCCGAGACTGAAATGAGTGATGCAAAGTGGAGGGAGAGAAAGAGAAAACAACTTGAGCATAAATGATACAAATATCAACAGAGACTTTATTAAAGACACAGAACTACAAAATGGCAAAGACTGAAAAGCAAAGGAACATTCGAAAACAAAGTGAAAAGGAAAAGAAGAGAAAAAGTGAAAGGAATAAACAACTAACTAACTAACTGCAATATGGTCATTTTCATGTATTAACATCATCAAAGACCAATAAAAGATGAAATGGCAAATTAACAAAAGCACAAACAGAAAAAGCACAGCCAAATCAAAAGAAAGCCGATGGCTGAATGGAAAAGAAGGACAGAACGTGACTGTCTGAAGAGCGGGAATACCTCGCAGACATCCTTTAAGAAGGACATGGCATCCTGCAGATGCTCATGAAGCTGCTGGTGCACACGATTTTTCTACAGTCAGACAGGAAGAGGAGAGACACGCACAGTGAGAGACGAGACAGAAAGACTGCAGAGAGATGCAAGCAGTGTTTACGAGAGCTCGGCAGAGAATCGAAGGGGAGCGCTGAGTGCCAACATCTTGGTACTTGTTCAAGTAACTAATTACAATGAGCCATGGTTCACTCTGCCAATCACAGCTCATTCCCTGTTTCCTGGAGGGCCGCTGCTCATGGACGGTACATAAAAATGCACTTGCAGCTGGCATACAAGTATTCGAGTAAATATTTATCTACACACCCCATAGTGTGAATGTATGACGTGGGAAGAAAAGTGTGTGCATGTGTGTGTAAACTGATCTCCTGTTGTGGCTCAGCTGCCCAGTCAGCCCTGGAATCCCGCGGCAGTGGTTGAACACAGCAGCTGCCAGCACCCCACCCCCATCACACACCCTGACCAATTCCTAACCACCCCACCTTCACACACCCCGACCAATCTCCATCCACCCCAGACGAGAGAGGACAGATGGCAGGAGACACGCCTCAAGGGAGAGGTATTGTTCGGTCCCCACAGCCCCCTCCCAGTCCTAGTCCCGCTCCTGACATTTGTCAGCCAGGAATGTCCATGTAAAGCTACCCCCTGCCCTCCAGAAGCAAGTCATCTACTGACATAGTGTCCATTAAAAAGTGCTCAGCGCCAAGGGGAGGAGGAGGAGGGAGAGCGCTCTTACCAGAGAGTGAAGGGAGTTCTCGTAGTTTGGGGAGGAAGGTGCCTGTCCAGTTGCACGTGGCCACTGAGTTGTACCTGCGGACAGAGGAAGAGGAGCGTTTTAAGTCACTTGACACATTACAACAAGCTGGCTTCATTACAACAGGTGAAAAGTAATCATCTGAAACAAATGGACAATTGACAACAGTGTTTTCTGCACCACGTGTTGACTGCATCGTCTTTACTGCAAAAACACTGCACGCAAAAACAAACATCGTGACCACTGGAGTCCAATTCATGAACAAATGATTATGATCAGATTCTTTTAATGAACTCACAAGTTATCGTTTAAGGAACATCTTAGCTGTAACATATGGCATTTAAATAAATAAAAAAATACAGATTTAAGAGAGTCCTAAATATTTATGAGTTAAAAAACACATTCATTATTGGTGTTACTGAAATAAATGGCATTTTATAATATAATATAATATAAATTTTATTTAAAAGACTCTCATGAGTTATCGGTTAAGAAATACACTCATTCTTGTAATTTCTACAGTAAATGGCATTTTGTAATATAATAAAATATACTTTTATTTAAACTAAAGAAACTCATGACTTATCCGTTAAGAAGCACATTCATTGTAGCGAACTATATTTTAAATAAATAATATTATATATTATAATATAAAGAAAAACCTAAGAGAGAAAGTTATTGGTTAAGCACATTTACTGTAACAAATGGCATTTAAATAAATAAATGTTATTTAAAATTTTATTGGAAAAAAAACTATTATTTAATAAACACATTCATTGTTGTTGATATAAACTGTATTTTTAATATATATATATATATATATATATATATATATAATATTTGTATATAATATAAAACTATTCTATTCTTTATTGTGTAGTGCACATGGTACAATGCACTCATTCACATTTACAATAGACTAAAACTCATTTCCTCTCCTGACTGATTCCAGCTATTCTCAACGTGGGCTGTTTTCCTTTAGGTCTCCAGACACATCATTTCCTATGACTGGGTCATATCCTGCAATGTGAGAAGGGTTCAAGGATGACCCTTACACGCATACATACACAAACCAGTGCTGAGGGACATCTCCCACTTCCTCTCATTAATGAAGTCATGGCTAAAAAAACCTGGGTGAACAATGCAGGACCGCGATAAGGGCGATGACTTGGACCCTGAACATCTTTCCCTTGACTCTAATACTGCATGAGCTCAACGGAGGAGCTCGATATTCTAGACGTAACAGGATTCTGTCTCAGATCTCAACTCGCACAAACAAACTACTGGACGGTGAGCGCTGATGTGACCAATCTCATGTCAGACGCTGTCAGCGAAAAGAAAAAGCACTGTTTTGCCACATTACTCAAGTAGCAGCATAAGATTTTATTTGGCTTGGTCACATTCTCAGCCCCCAAATTCAATGTTTCGCTTTTTTCCCCCTCCAAAATTTACTCAGTTGCTGGAAGAATTCAGTGAATGTGTTTTTGTTCTGTGGCAGTGTGTGTGAGGCTGGAAGGGACTATAATGAGGATGTAAATGACTCTGGTCTGGACTCAGTCTAACCGTGCTGATTCTGACTGGCCATAAATCTACACCGCTCTAAAAGAATGCACATCTGCTAATCACAAATCAAAACGCTGGTGGTGGGGGTTGCTTTCACTACCTTCAATTCTAAGTCTACTTCACTCCAACTGGCAAACAATCCACTACAAAAAAGTCTTGCATTAAGGCAGAATACCCTTAATGTAGCATGACCCAAAGGAAGCCTTTTGATTTATTTACATAAATCAGTTTAGGAGGGAGATCTGCGCTCCCCATCCTTCAACCCGACTCCACCACGCACAGACTCAACCACTGACTCTAGGTGCTTTGTTGACACCAGAGATTTCCTATTTTGCTGGTTGTCTAACTGTTGCGACTGGCCTGGTGTGGCCATATGTCTAGCTCTGCCAGCATAGTGAGAGTCTTTCTTCAGAAACAATTGACAAATTTAATGTCGTGTGAGACAGGAAGTTGTTTAGTTAAACATTTTCCAAGCATTCGTCCTTCCCAAAGCAAAAGCAGCTCTAATTTGAAGGAATTCGCTTCTTAAAACCACAAAGCTCTCAGAAGCAGACTCTTATTAAGGGTCTATTAAAAATTACTTTGGGGCTATGTGAAGAGAGTTCAGTGTTTAATAAGGCCTCCTCACCGGCAGCCAGCTTGACAAATGAGCGTGGGCCGGTGTGGCACTCCGCACATGGTGCTGGGGTCTAATTTGCTGGTATGGGCAGCAGAGACCTGGCTACGAGCGGGTCTAATGACTGAATTTAAGAACTAATCCGGAGAAACAGATGGATGTGTGCTTCGCTTAATCATAACATCATGAAACAATGTGCACCAACCTCTAAGAACCGTCTAATCAAAAAAAAATAATAAAACACTTCAAAATATAAAAGGCCCCAGATATCAAAGGAAACTTTGACTGCCTGCTTGTGAGTGTAAATCAACTTAATGATGTGATAAAATTGCAGGCAGAAAGAATGCCAAATGTGACTAAATACTACCAGCAGAACAACATTTTGATTAATCAGACAATATTTGGTGAATGAATTCTGTTTTTTCGAAAAATGTTTTCATAAATTTTGAGTAAAATAAATTTTCTTATTTTATACCTTTTTTTTTTCCAATTTAAATATACATTACTGTTCACAAGTTTTTTTTAAAGAAATGTATTATTTTATTTAGCAACGATGCATTAAATTGACAGTAAAGCATTGTAAAAAAATTTGTTTCAAATAAATACTGTTCTTTTGAACTTTCCATTCATCAAAGATTCCTGAAAAAATGTATCACAGTTTCTACAACAGTATTAAGCAGCACAACTGAAGCATCATGTGACACTGAAGACACTGGAGTAATTGATGTTGTAAATTTAGCCATCACAGGAATAAATTACAATAACCTTTCACAATATTACTGTTTTTACTGTAATCAAATAAATGCAGCCTATGTGAACATAAGAGGCTTCTTTTAAAAACATAAAAAAACTTACTGAACCCGAACATTTAAATGGCAGTGTACATTATTTATATAAAATATGGAAAACAGAAAAACATATTTAAAAATAAGCACATTATTTACACATTTAGTCCAATTATATATTTTAAAAAAGGAATGCTTTAAATAGTAAATCATAAGGTGTGCTAGGATGACAGGAAGTTACATCGTAAGGTACAGACTGCTGAGTGGAGAGGAAGGCGGTCTCTGAGCCGAGTCATCCTCTCAGTCAGTCATGCTAATAAATGAGGATCTTTGCAGGCCGGTCTGTCATGGGCAACAGCTGTGTGAGGAACAGGGCAACAGCTGAAGCTAAGGAGTGGGACAGACACCGACACAGCTGTCACCACTATATCAATGAACACACACACAACTGCCCTCTCACTGAAACAACACACTGAGAAACTGCCATTTGAAGCACCTAGTCTCTCTGTCTATCCCTCTGCGCTTATTGAAAATGATTGTGCATCAGTCTTGTCAGGAGCAGATAAAATCTTCACAGTGGTCGGTTATCTATCCACCCCTAACCAGGGCGTAACTCCCCCGACACCATCTTCAACCTCAGCAGATGAGGGACAGTGTGTTTACTCAATTCCGTGAGGAGGACGGGGATACAGCTACAGTGGCCTCAAAAAGGATATAGCCTTTTTGATGGACATATACACTGACCAAATATTAAAAAACAAAGTGGACAGCATAAAATAATTATTTGTGAACGACTCCTAAGTATACTTCAGACAGACTAACAAACTCTTATAAAATGTATTGCTTTGTAGACTGTAGGTCAGTGATAAACACAACAATATATTAAAGTCATATTTTTAAAGATGTACACTACCACTCAAAAGTTTGGAGGCAGAAAGGTTTTTTTAAGGCTTTTAAGTCTCTTATCCTCACCAAGGCTGCATTTATTTGATCAAATTTACAGTAAAACAACAGTTTTATATGAATATATATCAGAATCAGAATCAGAATGAGCTTTATTGCCAGGTATGTTTACACATACGAGGAATTTGTTTTCGTGACAGAAGCTTCCACAGTGTAACAGAATGACAGTGACAGAACAAAAAAACATAGATAATAAAAAATAAATAGAAAATAAAAAATAGAACAAGTAAAATAAGGAATAAAAAATATACAAATCAACAATTGTATGTACTGTATGTAAATATATGAATACAAGTTTACAAGATCAGCATTGATTTGAAACAGATTTTCTTTTGAACATTATACATTTCTTTATTTCTTAATTGTCACTTTTGATCAATTTAATGCATCCTTGCTGACAAAGTATTTTCTTTTACATTTTTTTTACTGACCCAAAACTTTCCAATAGTGTACATTCAATGGTTTACTCATCTGTCACGATAATGTATTTGCATTATCTTCATTTGATGCCTTTTCTAAATACTGAATTATATGCAATTAAACATGATTCAAATAAACATAAATGATTCACAGCCCCATTAAAATATATCAATGTCAATGCATTAGATGACAAATAAATAACAAACTGGCACTTACTTTTGAAAAATGTAGCAAATGCACACTTATTAGCACAAACAAAACATTTAAGCTTTCAAATGAAAAACGAATTATTAAACAAATATTGTTAAAAATTAGAACAAAAACATTTTTGAAATTTACTGGTAAAATTTAGTGGATTATGTCCATAGCTGTGTTTACTCTAATAGGACACCTCTGTGACATCCCATATATACTAAAAATGGCTTTGGGATTAATTAAATGGAATTATAAAAGTAAAATGTAAGTAAAGTGATTTTTAACTTGCTTAAAAATATTTAGTTATATGATCCACGCATTCATATCTTTTTAAGTGTGTCCAAATACTTCTGAGGGCCACTGTGTGACTGACTGGTGAGCGTGTGGCATGGAGAGAATGTGTGTGTGTGTGTGTGGGATCAGAGAGGCAGACTGGTGCTCTACCTGCCCTTCCTGTGGGGCCGCTGGCCGTCACCACTGTACCTGCTGTGCCAGCGCCCGCCTGAGCCGTCAGAGGAGAGGGAGAGCCCACTGGAGTGGAGGGGTTTGAGGGGAAACTACTGCTGGTGTGGTCAGGAGAATAAATCTGCAAATGAGAGTGAGAGAAAGAGAGAGATCAGTCAGTGAGGAAGCACACTCAACCTTTAAAACCTGCAACCTGTCGTTTCCCTCTTAGCATCCCTCAGTCTGTGCTCAGCCAAAATTGGCTCATCAATTCTGCTGATTTTACAAGGGGAGCAGCAGTAAAAAAATGCTCACAGCATACATATGGGCTTTTAACAGCCTACGCCGCCCTTTACAATGTCTGCAGAAAAATACACAACCCCTCCTGCACTCTAAATGCTGTGTGACACCTGCACTCCAGCCAGCGTTCCCTGGCTCTCTGACACATCTGTGGTTGTTATATTAAGTCAAAGCCTGGGCCCACGCCACACACCCGCTGCATGTTGCACATCACAAGTGAAACCACATGAGCACAAAAGATCAGAAACCCTGCAAGAGAGCAGGAAAAAGGCTAAACAAACTGGTGGTAATAATTCGCATTAGGGGTTGGCGACATGTCCAAATCTTACAGTACGGTGACAGTATCGCGATATCAAATGTTTTATAAGACATTGTAGTAATGTCTGCTTTATTATTTAATTTATTTATAACAGGGTTGTGATCGTACCAAAAGACAACATTATTCTGAAATGAATTCAGTCATAAAAAAAAAAACTGAAATAATACTTCACGTGTTGTTACACCTCAGTTAAAAACAAAAGACTCAAAACAGTAACACATTATAAACATGAATAGACAAGCCACTGTAAAATATGCTCAAATTCTGTTTACATGGCCTCCATAACGTCACTTCTAATACATGATAGAGAGGAGATGGAATAGAGAAAAGCAGCTGGATGATGCAGAGAAAGAGAGAAAAGACATGGTCATTAATCTCTCTTTTTGGAGCTCATTAGAGTGAATGAGTCTGGCCCGTGGCTGTGTGGATGGGCGTCTCTGGCTCATCTTCAGTTATGGATGAGAGGTAATAAAGCCTCTCCCTGCCTGCCCAATAAACAGCGACCGAAACAGGCACAGCCCTGCCCACACCATAATAAACAAACAGATGCCATGAAGAAGAAAGGACTCCAGCCTTTCCCTCGTAGTGCAGCACCGCTGACTGGCTTTTTCCACCTTACCGGTGTTGTTTGCGTGAGAAACCCATCTCCACAAAAATTCTGTCTTCGAAACTAGAAAAGGGATTTTTTTGGTTAAGCCAAATGTCAGATGAAACTAAACATCCCTGCCATGCTCTGCATTCAGCTAAAATGGTTTTCACTCCCATAATGGAAACCACTATGAAACATTCAGCTTTTGATCCCAATTATCTGGCAGGATTTGAGAAAACAGCTCTAAAGTTGCGGGCCATCACTTGCAGGGGATCATGAAGTCCATTTGACTTAAAAACACATCAAAATGCAGATACTATCATTATTAATCTTCTTATTAAACCCTGAATGCCACACTTTTGTGTTTCAATCAACTCTGCAAATCCTGCCTGGAGCTTTAGTACATTCATCTCTCAGAGTAGACAGAGAGAGAGATAGAGGGGGCCAGTGATAGAGTGAGAGTGATATACAGAGAGATACAAAGAAAGAAATCCTCTGCAATATTAGCAGCATTTTATATAGCATTTTTTCTTATTAATTGCGAATATATTACAAAAAAGCTGACTGGAAAAATGAACATGAATTTCATAACATCTTAGTATTTGGTTTGTCTATCTTCCATTTAAAAAAGACAGAAGCACTTAAGCTGCATGAACTCCACAAGTTCATGACGATCATGTTCTCCAGCATGATTTGAGATGATTCAAAGAGCATCTTGAGCCTTAGTCTGAACATCTGTACCAAGAGCCACATGATCAACATCACTAATTTACTTATTTCATTAGTAGTCTCGAAATGGTATAGAATCTGAAATATTTATTATACACTTTATGTCATAATGCTGCTGTTTTTTAAGCTGTCAAAATACTAAAACTTTATTTATTTCCAGACTTAAATAATATTGAGTCCCAATTTTGCATGTAGTCTTTAGCAGTACGTTTCAAGTGAATTTCATCTGGATGTTTCCTTATTGAAACACAGTATCTGACCCATCACGACTGTGCCAGGCAAGCACCCGTCCCCTTCGCCCTTGTGCTTCAGGACCTCTTATGGTCATGAGTCCTGACCTAATGAGTTGAAGCGAGCCATTCGGAGCATCCTGGCCAACTTCTGCTGTATTTCCAGTGTAACACTACTCAATTTACAAACAACAAACGGATCTCCGCCCCCTCATCAGTCACGCTTCTCTCCGCCCGCGGGAGCCCAATGAGCACAAACCATCCAAAAAGAAACCTAAACAAAAGTGGCACAATGGGCGGCCTGCAGAGCCGAGCCGCAGCAGTTAGGACGTTTCCCTCGCCCCTCCACCCCAGCCCGACCATGTCCGTTTCACCACAGCTTTATCATGCTAATAGAATTGAGTCTGCAAATACAAAAAGACTTAATTTGTGATTATCTTTCAGCCGCACTGTTTTGTGTTTGTTTGTGTGCCAGAGTGTGCTCTCGTGGCCCGGCAGGCCTCACCCACAGTATCTTATTACATTTTTCCTTCTCTTCTTTCTTTTCCTCAATAAAGAGCAGCAATTAGGCGTCTAATTTCTCAGAAAAGGAGGGCGCTAGGACCGTTCCGACATCAAAAGGTTAGGAAAAGCTTGTCCCTGTCCTCGTCAGAGAGGTGAGTCTACGGCTCCCGTCCGAAACAGTGCTGAATCAGTCCAGATGTGTTCCTACTTTAAAAAAGGCTTGTTGTGACTTACTGTAGAATAAGCAAGTCTGCAGGATTTTTTGGAGCTATATAAGTCTTTAAGTTAAGCTCGGTAAGTTTTAGAGGTTATTGTAAGCTCCAGTTTCAGGGACACATTAGGAACTCGCACGAATGCCGGCACTCATTATCCAAACCAACGTATAATCCACAGGCTTTTATGTACAGCTCCTTTTCTTGTATACTGCGAGATTAAGAGCACAATTATCCGGGCTTAGGTCCAGCAACATCCACAAACAGATCCCCTGACCTTATTCAATCTCTTAACCTTCTGCACTGCTACTAATACCCAGCCTAAGAGCACAAGTCCTGTCCTTTAAAGAATTAACTGCGCCATTATTTCGGGTAATCTCGCCCACGTCTACAACACGAAGATCCCGAAAGCAAGTTGGACAGCATGGGGCATGTTTACGATGCCTGAAACCGTATATCGCTCAGTAGTTAAAATAATAACATAATGTCTCTTATCCATTGCACGGCCTGCAAAAGATAGAGGGATGTATATAGATGGAAGTCAATCCCTGTTCTCTGAAATGGTTAGTGTATGGATTAAGAGGTCTGGTTGAATGGGGAAGGATCTCACCGAAGCCAGGGCTTTTCCCAGCGCGTCTCCAGTCTGAGAGCTTCCAGTGGCGTTCCCTCGGTTGGCAGCAGCTACACAAAGACCACACAGAGATACGGCATTCACATCGGAACAGAGCTAACAGAGATATTAATGTCATGTATTTTTTATTGGCGAGTAGCAGCTGGTGTTAGGTGTGTCGAACTTAAAAAGTGCTGAAATAAATAAGTGATTTTCCCTCAATAAACTCCTAATTTGCTGCTTATTAATAGTTAGTAAGCTAGTTGTTAAGTTTAGACACTGGGTAGGAATAAGGGATGTAGAATTTGGTCATGCAAAAGTACTAATAAACAGCCAATATGCTAGTAATATGCATGCTAATAAGCAACTAGTTAAAAGTGAGAATTTGCCCTTAAAATAAAGTGTTACCAAAAATATTAATGAATTTTGTATAAATATTATTTTGTACATTTAAACTTTACATTTTTATTCTGTTCATTTTTTTATGTTTTTGAAAGAAGTCGCTTACGCTCACCCAATCTGGATTTATTTGATTAAGAATACAGTAATAACAATAATATTGCAAAATATTACTACAATTTAAAATAACTGTTTACTGTTTTAATATTCAAATATCATTTATTGATATTTTTATTTATATAAGGCAAAGCTGAATTTTCAGCAGACATTACTCCAGTTTTCAGTGTCACATGATCCTTCAGAAATCATTCTAACATGATGATTTAGTGCTTATTTCTTATTACTATCAAAGCTGTGCTGCTTAATATTTTTTAACTGTGATGCATTTTTTCAGAATTCTCTGATAAATAGAAAGTTTAAAAGAACAGCATTTACTTGAAATAGAAATCTTGTGTAACACTGGAAATGTCTTTACTGTCACTTTTGATCAATTTAATTCATCCTTACTAAATAAAAGTATTAATTTCTTTCATTAAAGAAAAAAAAAAAAACTTGCTGACCCCAAACCTTTGAAATCAGCACTTGATTTAGGCACATCATTCATGCTGCACGCTTACTGGCTCATTGACATTGATGAGATTAACCCCGTAGGTATTGAAATTTGGTAGTGAATGACAAGACAATTTTAGATTCTCGCATGATACTGGCATCGAGGCAGTTCGGTCAGTGCCTAAAAAGTATCAAACTCGATACCCAGCCCTACTAATAAATCAAGAACAACACTACAAATGTGATGTGTACAGACAACATACCCATAACTCCCTCTGCGGTGTTGACTGGTGGGGTGTGAGATGCGGCGACGAAGGGTGAGGTGCTGGCACTGCTGCGGTGGAAGCTGGACATGGGTGGCAGGCTAGCGTTGATGTCTGTGGGCGACACCGAGTGCGGTGGGTAGTTCTGTGACAGAGAAATGGAGGAGGAACTTTTTTAGTTTCATGTATGGCTATAAAACAACGTTTGTATTTGATCTGATCCCACTGCTTCTCACCAGGCGGTCGTGTGAGTGCAGGTTGCTGTAGTTTCCAGACTGTGGCATGTGAGATGAAGATCCTCCCAGCATTCCCCCATAGCCTGGCTGGCTGATCCCACTGGACGAGTTCCACAGGTCAGAGGAATTGTGGGTCCCATCTGATTAAGTGACAAGGAAGTAAATTTGAACAATAAAAACACGGCAAATATCTTCATTGTCTAGCTTTTAAAGTAAGTTACTTTGTAAATGTTGGTGAGAAAGGTTTAAATTGTGAACGAGACAAAGGTGACATTAATGTGATCAATAATGCTGATAAACAAGAAAAAACACAACACAGTTTGATACGTGAGCCAAAGTCTGACCCCCACACTCCTTATTCTGGATAGAGGATGTCAAATAGACTCTCTTTAAGTCTGCTTTTACACTTGAGTCGGAGCCAAATGCTGAGATAACATTCAGCCAGCCGCAGCTCACTTGCTTCCACCTCAACTTTTAAAGGAGAAATTCCTCACAGCCTGAAACACGCGGCTTGAACTGGCCATATAATTTTTAACAGTCCAGATTGGGAACGCTGGAATATGCATGGTTGGTTTACTATCTACGTCTGTGAAGTCAGTAGCATGATAGGCAGTGAGTGAAACGTAAAGAGAAGGCTTCCCAATTGTGTAAAAAAAAAAAAAAGGTTCAAAGTGTGAGCTAGGGGAAGGAACATACCAGGAACCGTATGTTCAGGGTTTGAAAATGTTATATAACTAAAGTAGACTGGAAGAAGATTCGACTTGAGAATTGTGTTGCCAAAAAAATGAAATTAGCATGATGAATCATACGTTTGAGACCTGTTCATTGACTCTTTCTAGGATGCATCTCTGTTACATTCTAGAAAATATTCAACATTTATTGAATTTTTTAGTAGGGGTTAATTTAGTGTTTGGCCTGAATACTCTACGCAAGTACATGAATGCAAATGCATCTAGGTATGAAAGCTCAATATTATGTGTTATGCAATATGTCAGACCACATTGCAATGCTATATTCTGCATATCATCTAGTCGTTTTCTCTTTCTGGTCCCCTGCATCTGAATAAAGGCCCCGATATACTTCAAGCGAAATCGAAGAAATAACTGATGTGGCATCATTTCGAACAAAATCTGGCCAAAACGAAGTTCGTTTTGGGAGTTCGAAACGGCTTGACAAAGCGAACTTTCCGGAAAAGTTTGTTGCGGCTGCAAACAGTGTTGCCAACTAATTTTAATGGTAAGTTGCTAAAGGAAGGTCGATTTGTTGCTAAAAGTTGCTCAATGACGTTGTGATGCCATTGTGCGATGATGTCATCACGACGCAAAATTGTGTCACTGCATCAAATCTCAGCCAAAAATATAATTTATATACAGTGGGGAAAAAAAGTATTTAGTGGTTTCCTCTTTTTGTCTAATTTAGATGGAAAATGTGTGCCTTTTTATCGTTTGAGTCACTTATCAAAAGTTGCTAAAAGTTGCCAAATAAATAAAAAAAAATAGCTAGATTTTTGCTAGGTGCTTTTGGAAGAAAAAGTTGCTAGGGTAATCTGAAAAGTTGCTAAATCTAGCAACAAAGTTGCTAAATTGGCAACATTGGCTGCAAAACACCTTCGTACTACCATTGGTCCATGACGATTTCATCATAGGAGGTGTGTGCTGAGGCTCCGCCTTCTTTCACGTGGAACTCTTCTCTGGGTTCATTACGTCTGTCGAGTCTTTGGAGGTAAGATGTCCGCGCAGTGGAGAGCCGCTTTATAGAAGCAAATTAAGTTTTGCTTCTGATGAAATTAGACACTGACACTGTTTTCATGTTTAATACTGCTGCTTGCTTTTAAGCTATATATTGAATAAAGTGCCATGTAAATACACGTGACGTGACTTCACGGGAGTGCTAATTTGCAGAGCTTGTGCAAGCATACCCATGTTGCTATGAACAGATGATTTTTATAAACAAAAATGCTTGCTGTTTTCTCCAATTTTTATGTTTATTTTGTTACTGAGACGAAAGCGCGCAGCACATATTTACATATTCATATAAACATTGCTTTCATCAGAGTGGGCAGCGTCGGGATGTTCGCTAACAGTATATATACCGCTGCTCACGTATTTCGAACTTCGTTTTACCCCTAAACGAAGAACGAAAAAGAACTTCGTTTTGAGTATATCGGGGCCTTAAGCATACTTCCCTACTGTATAGTAGGGGAAAAACAGTATGTGAAAGTAGCATGCCTAAATTCATAGTATGCATGAAACAATAGGCACAAAAGTATTTGGATGACCTACTTTTTCTGCCAAAATTCTGATGTGGACACTTTATTACCCCATGAAGCCACGGGAGAGGAGTTGTGAATAGCAGTGATGTGATGCAACTGTCACCATAGGTAATATGACAAAGTCAGCATGGCAGATGTTGTACATCCAGATTTCCTTCATACTATACACATTCATACTATATAGAATGTCCTTTTAAATGATCGCAAAGTTTGTTCCTCATCAAATGTAGTACCTAATCTGACTCAGTATGCGATTTCAAAAGGATTGTTTAATTACTGTCATTATGGTGCAACAGTTTGTTAGCAAGTTCAAATCAATATATACCTCAAAGATAACACAACTAGTTCAACAGCAAACATATCTGAAGATATATCTATCACCCTCTTTAGTACTGGATTTATTACCGCCACACTAATGCAAGAACGTATGCGATATGCATGTTCAGTACAACAAAACCATGCGTTTGCAATGCTGTGGCCAAGCAGTCATGTCTGCACTTGCATATTTGTATAAATGCGTCTGACCTTAAAAAATAAAAAAGACTTCCTTTAGAAAGTCAAAACTAAGTGAACGGTAAAATAACAAAAAATGACATGAAATTATCATGACTGACCGAAGAAAGTGCTTCCAAACATACTGCTGGGGGGTTTGGGGGACGGGTAGGATGGAGAGTCTCTGTTGAAGTCATCTGAGCTGGGAGATGGTGCATACACCTGCAAAAAGAAAAACAAAATCAGACATTACAACTGAGAACAACTGCTTACAGACAGGTGTGAGGGAACGTAGGCTTCTGTTTTTGTCATTTCTATAAAATAAGAGCGACCATTGTACAAACCTGCTCATGTCATTAAGCGTATCCTCATACCCTCGGTCTAATTCACACATACCAAGAAACCTGACTGCGTACACAAACAATGCATTGTAACGCGTATGACCAATTTACAAATTCTTTGATGTAACAGATGGCTAATTTAGAAGTCTTATAAAAAAAAAAAAAGGAGGATTATCTGCAGCGTAGTGTGCGCTTCAGCGCTTAATTGTAATATAATGACGACGCCATGCATGCCTGCCGAACAAAAGCATCAAAACAAATGGATTAATATGCGAGGGTGAGAGCGTTAGGGTGCATATGCGTTTGTGTTTATGCAAGAGTATTTTAGGAGCTGTGGGGTTGGATCGGGTCGGGCCAGCGGAGCAGTGGTTACAGCTGCAGAAGTGCCCATTCCAGTAGAGGAGGATCAAAGGCATGAGGCTACAGCCCAGTAATGTGGCTCTCTCAGTTCATCTGCTCCAGATGGGACAAAACCTCTCAGAGGGAGAGAGACGACACTAGCATGTATGGCACGAAAGAGAATGCTAGGTAAACATGTTAAAGAGAGTCTCGCTCATTATCTGTCATTAAGCGAGACAGACTCACTTGGGCCCTCACTTTCACCCAGTGAGGACCTGACTGCACCGTCCTGTCTGTAAGAACCAATCCCTGTAACGAAGAGCAGATGTGCAGCCCAATGTGTTTCAAGTTACTTTAAGTTAAACACAACCTCTCCCTCTGCTCAACATCATAGCAACTTTTATTCTTTAAATTAAATCAAACCACATGATAAAATGTTAACTCTCTGTGAGAAACACTAGATGTTTGATACGAGGCAAACCATCAAGTGTATAAAAGTGTATAGAAAGTTAGAAATAAATATAGAAATATATGCTCTGACAATAACTGTATACATCATAAAATCTTGAATTTGTTCAAAATTGATTTTAATTATTTTTAATCATT
>NW_015625591.1:1120194-1132865 GCF_001515625.1 Sinocyclocheilus rhinocerous | reverse complement strand
TGAATTTGTTCAAAATTGATAATTATTATTTTTAATCATTCAAGTCAATTACTTACACCAAATCAAATCAGACGAATCAGTGTGACTAATCTTTTATGATGATCAGCATCTGACAGATAATAAAGAATATCTGTGTGCCAAATTACATAATACACAATAAAATCTGAAATTTGTTTGATTTATTTGTAATAATTTATTATTTATTATAAATGCATAGTTAATCACACTGTAGTGAAATACTGAGCAGAACAACAGAACTGTAAAATAAAATGTACATTAAATTAAAAAATTGCAACAATACATTACCCTTATTACGAATGAGAAATTAATATACAATGCATTGGCAAGTATTGCAGTAATTATAATCAAATATTAATTGCATCTAATTTCCAATGTCAGATCCTCCTGCTCATTAATATTTCAGATCTACGCAGATCCCCCTTCATCACACACACAAACACACGGCTGCAACATGTCATGACACACTCTGCATTACGATCAACATCTAAAGCCTTTCAGGCAGCTTAGCCAGCTGTGTGCGGCTGGGCACCTTGCTGAGGCGGCAGTACGTGCCCATGTGATTGGCAGTGAGTGTGTTCATAAGCTGCGGCAGGCTCCCGTGGGTGTGCAGGCGCACACATGTGACCCCGGCACTGGAAGTACCCTGGTGATCTCAGGTTAGGGCTAGATGTTTGATACGAGGCAAACCATCAAGTGTATAAAAGTGTATAGAAAGTTAGAAATAAATATAGAAATATATGCTCTGACAATAACTGTATACATCATAAAATCTTGAATTTGTTCAAAATTGATTTTAATTATTTTTAATCATTTATTAAGTCAATTACTTACACCAAATCAAATCAGACAAATCAGTGTGACTAATTTTTTATGATGATCAGCATCTGACAGATAATAAAGAATATCTGTGTGCCAAATTACATAATACACAATAAAATCTGAAATTTGTTTGATTTATTTATAATAATTAATTATTTATTATAAATGCATAGTTAATCACACTGTAGTGAAATACTGAGCAGAACAACAGAACTGTAAAATAAAATGTACATTAAATTAAAAAATTGCAACAATACATTACCCTTATTACGAATGAGAAATTAATATACAATGCATTGGCAAGTATTGCAGTAATTATAATCAAATATTAATTGCATCTAATTTCCAATGTCAGATCCTCCTGCTCATTAATATTTCAGATCTACGCAGATCCCCCTTCATCACACACACAAACACACGGCTGCAACATGTCATGACACACTCTGCATTACGATCAACATCTAAAGCCTTTCAGTCAGCTTAGCCAGCTGTGTGCGGCTGGGCACCTTGCTGAGGCGGCAGTACGTGCCCATGTGATTGGCAGTGAGTGTGTTCATAAGCTGCGGCAGGCTCCCGTGGGTGTGCAGGCGCACACATGTGACCCCGGCACTGGAAGTACCCTGGTGATCTCAGGTTAGGGCGGCGTGGGAGAGGGGCCTTTGTATCCGCCTCATGGCTCAATGGGCAGCATATGGCAGCGGATAATGCTAATTGTCCACTTTACCCCGAGCTAACCAGTCGACCCGTTAATAAACCTTCCTAAACACCGGCGCTGCGCTCCACCAGGATAGAGAATGAAAGAAAGCGCGAGAGAAAGAGCAAAAGAAACGCTTCCTTTGACCAGGGCTGTAATTAGGAAGCTGTCAGTTATTCACGACCCTCTGATCTAAACACCCACGTTTAAAAGATTTTTTCCCCTCATTGTCCTTTAAAAAAAAATTTTTTTTTTAAAATATTAAACTGTGAAAAGAAATGAGTTCATAGAAGTGTATATTAAGAGCTCCCCAATACATTTCTAAGACTTTTCCAGTCATTTATGATAAGAATTTTTAAAAATATTTTCTAGAGACTGCAATCACAAAGAGCAATTTATAGCCACTTAAATATTTTAATATATCCTGGACATGACTTTAGTTAATTTTTTAATTTCCATGATTTTTTTTCCAGGCCTGGAAATGATCATTTTAAAATTCCTTGATATTTTCATCACTGCAGCAACCCTTGTTTATGGTTTCCAAAAACACAAAATTCTTGAAACACAAAATTCTTTAATCAAAAAAAGCTTTTATTAAAATGTAGTCACAAGCAAAAAGCAATATAAATAGCATTTTTTTCAGTTCCTGTATGAGAAAATGGAGACGAAGGCTCACGCTGATGAGTGAAATGAGTTTTTCTCTTTTTTCTCGCCTGTCACACTTTCCTTTGATCTGAAAACCACATCCATCACAACAACACACGGAAAAAACACTAAACTGTCAACATATGGATAAGCCCAATGACAACAGCGAAAGAGGCAGGGAATAGAGAGAGAGAGAAATGATTATGGAGGGAGAAAAAAAGGCGAACAACAGACAAACCCACAAGGACGGGCTCAGAGCAGAGGGACCGCGAGTGACAAGAAAATATCCTGCCTCTGCATGTCACTTATTTGGAGTCGGATCGCGGCCCGAGGGCCTTCCTTTTCAACTCCCATCTAACACACTTATCAAGGCGAAAAGGCACGCTACTCGCGCACAATGAGCCCCCATTGAACACAGCAGCTCTGTCCTGAAGGGACACGTTTTGACTTTTAAAGCCAAGACTGTCTACAAAGAGCAGACGGTAAAACTTTGAAAGTTAAAAGCATTTTGTTCCTTACAGATACAGGCGGAAGCCTTTCGAGAGCAGAAAAACAACACGCACGTTTGCTTTGAACAACTACAGACGAGCAACACTGACTCATTATGCAAAGTTTGCACCAGAACAAAACCTTCAAAAAGGCCCAGTATTTATCTGAAATAAAAAAAAGAGCATCAAGCACTATTTTCTAGCAGAACACCACATTAGCCCTATAAATCTTAAAGGAAAAGCAACCACCTTATACAAACACTTACAAATACGTGAATTAAAGTGAGAACACCAGGGAGGAAATAAAATACTTCACACGTCATAAACTGACCCAATCAAAGCCGGGGAGGCCGCTTGCCCACCAGGGCCCGGCCATAAAACTATTGGTACCAGCCTGACATTCAAACAAATCAATGTGACTTTTATCTTTGTTGATGGTCACAGCATCTGACATTTGATAAATAAATAATATCTGTGTGCCAAGATATAAATAAAGCAACACAAGGAAGGGTTTATTGGGCATTTACCCACTGCTTTGAATCATAAAGCTCAACTCTGACCCGAGTGAGCCACATGCTCCTCATTTTCTCTTTCCTCCCAGCCTGCATTACAAGGCTGGAAATACTTAATATAAAAAGATCAAAGTGAGCTTTGTGGTGCAGGAACAAAGAGATCTCATTACGATCAACATCTAAAGCCTTTCAGGCAGCTTAGCCAGCTGTGTGCGGCTGGGCACCTTGCTGAGGCGGCAGTACGTGCCCATGTGATTGGCAGTGAGTGTGTTCATAAGCTGCGGCAGGCTCCCGTGGGTGTGCAGGCGCACACATGTGACCCCGGCACTGGAAGTACCCTGGTGATCTCAGGTTAGGGCGGCGTGGGAGAGGGGCCTTTGTATCCGCCTCATGGCTCAATGGGCAGCATATGGCAGCGGATAATGCTAATTGTCCACTTTACCCCGAGCTAACCAGTCGACCCGTTAATAAACCTTCCTAAACACCGGCGCTGCGCTCCACCAGGATAGAGAATGAAAGAAAGCGCGAGAGAAAGAGCAAAAGAAACGCTTCCTTTGACCAGGGCTGTAATTAGGAAGCTGTCAGTTATTCACGACAAACTGACCCAATCAAAGCCGGGGAGGCCGCTTGCCCACCAGGGCCCGGCCATAAAACTATTGGTACCAGCCTGACATTCAAACAAATCAATGTGACTTTTATCTTTGTTGATGGTCACAGCATCTGACATTTGATAAATAAATAATATCTGTGTGCCAAGATATAAGTAAACCAACACAAGGAAGGGTTTATTGGGCATTTACCCACTGCTTTGGATCATAAAGCTAAACTCTGACCCAAGTGAGCCACATGCTCCTCATTTTCTCTTTCCTCCCAGCCTGCATTACAAGGCTGGAAATACTTAATATAAAAAGATCAAAGTGAGCTTTGTGGTGCAGGAACAAAGAGATCTGTCATAATGGCCTATGAGGAAACTAACGCTGGACTCTGTCAGACGACCTCAAAAGAAGTAAAAACACAAGCTGTGGTCTCACGTTTGTCCCCAGAAACAATCGAGAGCAAAATTTGGAGACTTTACAAAAGATGCGCAAACATGATTCTTGACGTCCTTGTTAAAAGCAGCACTAATAATGTGAATAACATATACATTTAATAAGCAAGCTTTTATTAAATGGGTAATGGATCATTCTTAAACTCGTCAAACAGATGGAGAAATCTCCAGAGCCCCCCCCCCCCAACAGACATGTTTACTTGGCCATCTAATTGAGGACATACCATATTTTTACATAGCTAAATATACATACAGTACTACAAACTAACCCAAATCTGAATAATTAATAATAATAATAATAATAATTACATCCCAAAACGGAATTTTTAATCATATTTATCTAGCTTATGGGGGATAAATTTGTTCCCAAAATATAGCCAACTAAACCCACCCAAACATACACATTATGTGCCAAGATAATACCTTATCTTAAAGTAATTTAAGTAAATAAAATAGTAAACAATGTAATTTATTTAATACATAGTTCTATAAATAATATTCATAGTTAATAATTATTTTTTCTAATTATATGAATTATTTTTACCTTTGAGGTCATTCTCAAAGGGAAGCTTTATCAGACTTTGCTATCTTTTTGGAAACACTTTAAGTAAAGCCAAGTCAACCCAAACACCCACTCGTGAGGCAGGTGCAGGTTCGAGTCGCCACCTCTTTCTCATAAGCCCGTACCACCAATCCAATCATCAAGCACCTGACAAGCGTTCAACACACATGCACACGAGCGTTCACACGGACAGCCACACACAGACAGGCAAACAGGCATCGTGAGAGGCACACAGAAATCAAAGGGCCTGTGGTGGAGAAGTTTAGGAGTCCCATCAGGATTCCTGTAGAGAGAAGAATGCCTGGCTGATTAAAAACAGATGGAGAAACAGCGATGCTGCAGCTCTGAGCTCAATCTGCAAACAGGAAAGTCAAACCTCAACAGACAGACTCTCTTCCTTAATCATTCCCAGACTCCCACTTGTTATTACTGTGAACCCGTCTCAGCAAAGCAGCGCTCAGAGCTCACGGTGAGCCACAAGCACAACCAGCCTCAGACACACACAACTACCACCACACAGAAAACAAGTGCGCTTTTATCAAGAACACAGCGACAGACTTGCAGAAGTGTCATTTTCTCTCTACATTAAATCATTTTCAAAGTTTTTAAATTCCTTGTTTTATTGTTGTGATTATTTTAATTATTATTAATTTTCTTTTCTTTTATGACAAGCACTTTGAATTACCATTGTGTATGAAATGTGCTATATAAATACACTTGCCTTGCCTTGCCTAAATAACATTTATATTTCAGATACTCAGTCAGTATTCACATTTTGTGTGACTTAAAAAGGCTCTCTATAGCAGTTGAAAACTGGCGAGAACTCACACTTTGTAAAGTGCAAATGAAAGTAAATGTTGACCCAGCTCAGACTGAGGTAATGGAAACACAGTCAGCAGTCACACACACATACACGAGTAAAGCCGAGAGCAACGAGACCCTCAACTCAGTTTCTATACATTGAACAGACATGGCTCACCACTCCATTAAACCCGACAGCCCACCGCTCGCATGAAAAACATGTTTACTTATACACATTTCCTCTAGGGAGAGAAGGCACTCACCGATTTTCCGTTGTAGTAATACATGCTGCCCATTCCAGGCACGGGGTAGGCGCAATACATGATAAAAGCCTCAGCGATACTGGGAAAGACGTGGAGCCTGATACAGAGGATCTCTTTTCAACAGCCTGCTCCCTACACATACATCCACCCGCTGCACAAGGGACTAATTCCTTCAGTGCTGGCCCTTTACACATGGATCTACTCACAGACAACTTATGCAAAGCAGGACCGTACCAACTCAGCCGACAGCAAGGGGGGGAGGTGGCTTTTGGGAGGAGGAGGAGGAGGAGGATGATGGACCAATACCCAGAGCTAGGCTCCCCTAAAGCCTCATAAAGTGCTGAGGCAAAGAGAGGAGGGGGGAGATGGAGGATAAAGAGCGAGGGAGGGGCGGAAAACAAATGAGTAAGTGGATTGACTTGTACTTTAAAAAAAGAGACAGAAAGGAAATTAGAATGGTGGATTTCTTGTGTGTAAAAAAAGGGGCCAGACGTAACACTGAAACGACTGTTATGTTCATTGACCTGTTGATTTTTGTCTGTTCTTTCACAAGCAAACAGAAAATGAAATGAAACATTAACTGATATAGTTTAGAGGAGCATGCAAACACAAAAACACAAACACACACTGGTCTAAATCCTGAGCTGATTAATCTTTTTAGTGATTATTGTTTTTCTTTTACTGAGGGGTTAGATTGAGGGTACGGAGAGGATTTCCTCACTGCGTCAATAATCTTGTAAATGAAAAAAAAAGTTAGGGATAACTCGATAACCGAAATACAGTAATATATTAAATACATGTAATAGTAATATATTTTTCTAGTACTAATAATGATTTTATTAGATTTTTATGACATTATATATACTACATAATAAAATAATATAATGAAAGTGCCAGTAAAGACAAATGCTGTTCCATTTTAAATTTCTATTCATCAAACAATCCTTGAGAAAAAAAGAGAAAAAAAAATCAGTACATCAGAATGATTTCTGAAGGATCATGTGACAATGAAGACTGGAGTAATGATGCTGAAAATTCTGCTTTGCCATCAATGGAATAAATTAAATATTTAAGCAAAATAATCATTTTTTTTACTGTATTTTTAATCAAATAAATGCAGTATTGGTGTGTAAAAGAGCCTTCTTTCAAAAAAACAAAAGGCAAAAACAAGAAAACCTTACTGACCCCAAACCTTTGAACTGTACCGTATAAAAATTAGGGGTGTGCGAAATGCCGATTTTTGATCATGGACGATTAAAATGTCTCCACATCTGCTTTTGAAGAAATATCGTAGTATATATGTATACTACAGCGCACATTCTATCAGTTGCAGTTCTGGCGCCTTCGTCTCAATATAGGCTACTGTACAACGCCACATTCATTCACATCAAATGTTAACTCCGTCTCACACTGCACTGATTCGCAATCACAAAAATAGATTATTTGCATGTGCTTTAAAGCCTTGCCATTTCATTCGCATGCTGTACTGACCTGCACTTTTTCTGAGTGACCTGTCAAACAGTGCCTGACTACTGGACTAAGTTATCATTCGCGTCTGATTGCGCTAATACTGTCAAAAACACACAAGGTTTAAATGTAAACAGTCAAAAATGAAAGTAAACAGTAGAAAGAAAAACAGATGCATGCTTGTATATTAGATGCGAGCAGGTCTTAAAGGGGTCATCGGATGCAAAATTTGAACATAAATGTATGTTGGAAGTGTGTATACACATCCATCCTATAATTATAAAAATCCATCCAGTGTTTTTTTTTTTAAATCCCTATTTTAAAATCCCCTTTCTCAAACCAGGGTGTTCTGAGATTCCTGTCAGAATGACGTAGTTCTGTACAGGCCCCTCCCACGATAGTTGATTGACAGTAGTGTTTCGGGGGCGGTAGGGTACACAACCCAAATAACAGGCACACTGGGGGTGGGAGAAGAGAATGAGGGGAAGAAGGGAAAAATGAAGGGAAATAGGAGGGTGGAAGTGGAAGAGAGGCAAAAGAAAAAGGCTGGACACAGTCATTGAGAATGAATGGACAGGGGTGCAAAAATAGACGGGGAGGCCGTGCTATGAACACGCTGACCTGTAGTGCCATCGGTCTCTTTAAAGCCCACTCCACTTCGGGCCCTTTCATGTCTGTCACTGCAGGCTTCCCAGTCCAAACACCGTCCCATTCACAACATTATTGTTATGGAAAGATGAAAGCCTTCCCAGAAAACGATACTTTATTATGCTTCCCCCTCTAATTCTATTATTATTTATTCTCTTTTCTTCTCTGAGTGAGATTCTTTCAAATGTGTCCAAGGTGGTTGAGATCGACAGGCTGGTACCACTTTAAACCTGGAGCCGTTTCAAGTCGATTCTTTAGGAGAGAGACGGCCGTGATGGAGGAATGCTTGAAGGCTCCATAAAACAAATTCAGATAAAGAATGCACTGCTGGGAGGAAAAGAACACAGAAAAAAATAATGAAAGAGACAAATGAAAAGGGACAGAAGTGAAATCACAAATTACGGACACATGTCCAGAGAGTTCATGACGCATGTTTGCTTCGTTCTCGCAAGACTTCCACACAGCTGCCACACATAACTTCATCTTGATTACCACTGTGAAAATAACCAATCACTGGTGAGGTTCAATGGACATAAACTTAGCTACACCGGACACCGTTGGTTACATTTAGTTACTAGGTAGATACAACATGATAAACCAACTCTTTGCCTTAAACAGCTAGAAGCACAACAAGAGATTTTGTCAGCTCTTATTTCAGATGCGCTGTTCTGGATAGCTCCGCCCACAGTGACATTTGATCGATCAATTTTTTCTTGTTTTTCAGAATATAAAAAAACTATACATGCAAAACTGTGTGAGGTGGTCAGACTTGTTTTCAGAGAAAATATTTTGAATTGTTTTTTTTCTTGTTTTAAACAAGAACTTTAAAACAATTGAAAATATCTATTTACTATTTTAATAATGTGTTAAAATGTAGTTTTCAGCAGCCATTACTAAAGTCTTGGCTGCCAAAATGATCCTTCAGAAATCATTCTAATACATATATATTACTTAAACTATACAATAACACGATGAAAATAGCAGACTTTGTGCTGTATTTTGCTTTTAGTGAAGGCACCGAACTTAATGCTGGAAACTTAATGCACTGCACAGTCCAGACGCACCTGGTTAAGACAGTGTTAAGCCAACCCAGTTCTTCATCACACCACAGACGCAGGAGGTCTGGGATTCACCTGTACTGATTGTGTGGATTATGGAGTTTAAACGTAATAGGTGCTGCAGACAGTCTGTCCCACTAATCAATCTGAAAACTAGACACTTCCACATCAACATCCCCACACACATCCCACGCCTGCAAATTAGAAACATGCAGAACGCTCATCTCAGCCCATACAAGCTAATTTAACATCTTCGTGTTTCTATAAGGCCATTCATCACAACACATTAGGAGGAAAATCTCTCTCCACGAGTCTCGTGGGCTTATGAGCATTCTGTTATGTGTTGTAATGATTAATGTTTCCCTGCCTGAGGACAGCGCCTAGACAAAACACACAAAAAAGACGACACGAACATTATATTAGAATAACACCGGTATTTAGCGAGCATCTCCTCCAGACGTGATAAATCCACTGGGGCCCTTTCATCAGGGTCCAGGAGAGAACTTCAGGTTTTGAAGCCTTCTTACATGTCTGGGCCAACGCACGAGTCAAGCAAGAGGTCTTCATCCAATTACGGCGTACCTGACATCAAGCAACACAAAAGCAGCTTCACCCACTTACCTGACTTGCAGCTACGCCCACAGCCCACAGTGACACCTTCTCTACATGTGACATCTGCTGTCTGCTGACCTACAACCGGCTCGTCTGGGGCTCACGTGCAGCCAGGTAAACCATGCCAGTGTGGCTTAGATTAGCTCTACTTTAAGTTAATCAGCTCTGACTGTTGACAGAACACGCTCTTAAAGTGACCACAGCTGTATGTACATTCACGCAAAATACAAATAAAACTTATTTATGTCAATCTTAAATCAGAATGTGGGTCTAAATTAGCACATATTTCTATGTGGTTTTCTTGTACTCAAGCTGTAGATGAAAGTTGCACATGTCTCTGCTCTTTTGTGGGCTTCATGATTTAGGGCTCTGAAGTCTGAGGTAAATTTCAGCAGCCTAAACAGATAAAGAGGTGGACATGTCTCTGTTCAGCATCAGACTCAAACCAGGAACATCTATCTGATCACTTATCTGATGAGCTCATATCCTTTCAGACACACACACACACACGAACCTACCTATTTAAATGAGGACATGTTATAGATTTCTACTGTTTTCATGTTAAGCTAATTAAAATGACAACAAACTGGTTTTGTCAAAAGTTGATACTAAAATCACTAAAGGTAATGATAGCAAAATATCAAAGAACATGCATTTGTGAGGTATTAATTGATTTCTTCCCATCAATTTTGTATAGTATAGCTAACTAAACCATGAACCCCCCACCCACACAGACTGACCCAGTGCACTCCCCTCTGGTGGCAGGATTATGACCTGATGGCCTAGAGGACAAACCCCAGACAGACACATGGGTTACAAGTGAGACATCATAAGCCTAAATATCAGATAAGTTTGGAAGGAAGTGGAATGTCTGAAGATCAAGAGAGCTATTAAAAGCTACAGGTTACCGTCTGAACACGTGGGTCATGGGAGGATACAGAACAACCTGTTCTGGAGAACAGGAGAGCACATGACTGTAAGCTCAGAGATATCAAACCAAATGTGCCTTTCATTTTATACCACTAGCTGCAGAAAAGGCTTTTTAAAACAGAGATGTGAGGCCGCAAAAACTCAGTGCTGAGGAAATACAAAAGAGAACAGAGATTTTCTCCAGAACAAAGAGCAGTGGCCACATGAAAGACCTACATCAAACTGTACTGTTATTCTTTACAGGGCTTTAGTGGGGCCTTTTATCCCAAGGCATGTCCAACTACACAGGATCTTCACTGCAAGGTTGTGACCTTGCATTAGAGGCAGGGGGTTCAAAGAGAGTAGGCAAAAAAAAGAAGGGGGAAACAACCCTGCACACAAAAAGCCCAATGTGGCGTTGGTGACCTGCATCTGCTTGCATGACCTGTAGATGGCTGTCTAGTCAAAAATGCATTATGTATCTTCTGAATGGTGGAGCTCCAGTCAAGCTGACATCTCCGAGCTTTGGGCGCTAGTCTCGTGTCCTTGTCGCCACAGTGGATCATAACCTTCTTCTCACTTCTCTCCAAGTGCTCGTTTCCTCGCTAAGTGCAACTTCTGCCCGATCGCGGGTGCCTGAGCGATCTGTCAAGAGCAAATGACAATCTTTTTTTGTCATTCACAGCCAGTGTACTTGCATGCAAAACGCTCCCTGCTGCTTTCTCTCCTTGCCTCTTTTCCTTTCTCCCTCTCTCTCCTCCGATCAGCTCTTCTGGGCTGAACATCGGTGCCCCAGCTCAGGCAGTGTCACATCAAACAGTCGTGCCCGTGACAAGGGTGTTTAAAAAAAGCCTGGCTATTTACACATATAGGCTGCAGCTCCAGGCTCTCCGCCAAGTATAAATCTCCCACAAGATGCAGTTACTTGCCCAAAGTCATGGGGCCGTCCATCCGCCTCTGACTCTTTTTCACACTCTGTGGCTGTCAGGAGGGCCGGGGTCCTTCAGCACAGGTGCACACACACCTGCCTGACAGCATAGCGGCCGCTGCGGCAGACGCACATGCTAACTGCAGAACACGCTTATGCCACGCTCATAGCAGCAAGCAAATCACCTTACCTTCAGACATTCCTAAAAACACTAGGAGCCAATAAAACAACTAGTTAGTCAGGTATCATACGCTAAAACTGGTAAGAATTACAATTATGCCTTGGGCTGAAAGCTTGATACGTTTAGAGCGATAATCCAATGATTAAATTAAATAAATATATACACTGCACATTTAAAAGTGAAATGCAGCACCGTGTTCATTTACACGCGAGCTCATGATGACAGTGTTTTGCAGTTTTTCAGAGAGGCTCTGTTTGCAGTAAATGCTGCTCCACACCAGGGTTATTCTACTAAAACTAAAACCATAAAAGTGTTACATGAAATAAAATAAACATTATCTAAAATAAAATAAAATATCTAAAAAAAAAATATTTCACCTTAGCTATTTGGCAAGGAAACATTTTTCACTTTCATTTAGTTTAACTTGGACTAAAATAAAAACTATATAGACATAACCCCCCCCCCCCAAAGTGATCAAAACACACAAAAATTACTACTTTAAAGGGGTCATATGATGCGATTTCAATTTTTCCTTTCTCTTTGGAGTGTTACAAGCTCTTGGTGCATAAAGAAGATCTGTAAAGTTGAAAAGACTAAAGTCTCAAATCCAAAGAGATATTCTTTATAAAAGTTCAGAGTCAGCCACACCTACCTAAAACGGCTCGTTCTAACACGCCCACACATTTCTACCTCACTATGTGGGAAGATTTGCATAACGCCGCCCAAATGTTCACGCAAAGAAAGAAGGCGTAACTTTTATTCTCACTGTAGTATTGTTGACGCTGCAGCCATGTCGTGAAGACGCTGTGTGCTTCGTTGTGAAAGCGAAACTACTTTGTTTGGTCTTCCAAAAGAGGACGATATCCGCTCACTCAAGCCGGCCTCCGCTCACTCTAGGCCCCGCGGCCTCCGCTCACTCAAGGCCGCGGTGTGTGACGCTGTTTCGTTGTGAAAGCGAAACTACTTTGTTTGGCCTTCCAAAAGAGGACATAATGTTTATAAAGTGGGGCTGTTC
>NW_015625591.1:1114039-1120055 GCF_001515625.1 Sinocyclocheilus rhinocerous | reverse complement strand
GTCACGCGCTTGAGGTATTCGGCCAATCACAACGCTCTGGATAGCTGGCCAATCACAGCACCCCTCGCTTTTTCAGACCGATGAGCTTTGTAAAAATCGACGCGTTTCAAAAAGGCGGGGCATAGAGGAGAAACAATAATGTACAGTATGTGGAAAATAATGTGTTTTTTTAACTTTAAACCGCATAAACACATTTCATTACACCAAATACACAAAATAATGTTCTTTTTAGCAGCATCATATGACCCCTTTAATACTTTAACTAAAATTAAAAAAGTAAAATAAAAAATATAGATTTAAACTATTAATAAAAACTATAATAATATCTCAAATTACACGAATTCCCTATTTCCATGTGTACTGAGTCTGGGGCGCTTGTAAGGTGAATTTGGGAACACGTATGCCACCCATTTCACCACATAATTAATGAGAAGCATTTATAAACCAGTAGTCAACTAATTTCGTTTAATATTTATGCTTAATAATAATCATAACTATTATGATCATTATTATTATTTTAGTCATATTTATATAATCACAATATGTTTCAAAAAAATCTTATTCACAATTTTTTTTTTATCATAAAAATCACAATTAGATTTTTCCCAAAAGTGTTCATTCCTACTTATGTGTAATCTTCATGTGTTTAGTGACTGAATAACAAACATCCGCTATCTTTCTCTAAACCTACTCCTGCAGTTCAAGGGTTAACATGGTTCCCTCATCTTCTCAAAACAGCAAGTACACAAATCAAACACGGTTATAAATATTTGTACGTCCCTAGTCTGCTGCCATGTCTTATTTAGGGTTTTATGTCGTAAAGCATGCCCTCACTGCTCCAAAAAGGAGCGGATGTTATTCCATAAATATTTACATCTATACGTAAACTATGCCGATCCATCAGCAGCGCTGTTTAAAAAAAGTGATGAGCTGGTAAGAGGTAAATAGTTAAAGTATTTTTAGGTGAGTTGGGGGTTGTATTCCCTGCGGAGGGCCTGATGATGGGAAGCATTGTGTTCATTTTGTTTATCAAGCAGCTCTACGAGCCTCTAGTGGGGCTCGTCTGCTTACACAAGCAAAAGCTTTCAGAGGCATCTGCAGCTGCAAGCCCACTGCACAGGTACCCTGCACACTGCATGTGCGCACACACACACACACACACACACACACACACACACACACACACACACAGCTGCCCCAGCAACCCTACATGGCTCTGCAGGTGCACCTGTGCCGCCGTGGCTTTATTCTCACGTCTAGCGCTTCGACATCTTTTGTCCAATGATGACGACTGATGGCTGTCACCAAATGCCAGTCCACATAAACCATGTTTCCAACCATCCATATTTTAATGCAAATTTTGGGATATTGCGGTAAAAATGTTGGATGGAAAAACCAACATGAGATAAAAATTTCCACTGTGCAACCAAAACTACAACAAAAACACTGGAACAAATTCATAGACATACATAAGTAATGTTACTTTATCTGGCTACACTAACCGGGTTTCTAGCCACTAATTTAATGGAATATTCCATAAAAATGCTGGATGGGAACACCACCATGAGACATATCTAAAATGCACATAAAATCACAAATTCTATGATGCACATCAAAAAAAGTCACATGAATTTTCCTCATGTCATACTATTCGTTGTCACGCTCAAGTCCATGTGTACAGTGCATGTGATTTAAATTTAATCATAAGAATAGTCTCATACTGTACATGTGCAGGTAGACATTTTCAGTAACATTTTAGATATTCACTATTAACTAAGAGTTTTCCCTCAATAAACTCCTAATTTGCTGCTTATTAATAGTAAGGTAGTTGTTAAGTAGGGTTAAGGGATGCAGAATATGGTCATGCAGAATAAAGCATTAATATGAGCTTTATAAGTACTAATAAAAGTCAATATGCTAGTAATATGCATGCTATTAAGCAACTAGTTAATAGTGAGAATTGGAAAAGTGTTACCAAATTTTCTAACCATACATACTGTGCACACTCAACTCGCACACGGTGCCTTGAATTTTTCTGCTCTTATTAGTTTGTCCACAAGGCCTATTGTTTCACAGTCTATAAAAACAAAAATGAGATAAAAGAATGAGATGGAACAATAACAACAACCAACTACTGGAGACACAACAATAGGCATTTGCACTGATGAGCTCATGCGTGATGGAGTTTAGTTTAAATGAGTACAAAGTCATTTTTATTTCTCATGACTTCTGGAGAGAAATAGCACAGACACTGGATAAGTATGAAACTTTCTAGTGTGCACGTGTCGAGCACCTATGTTTGCGCACGCTATCAATTATCGAAAGGCAACATGTTTATGTCATGACTTCGGTCTGATCTGCTGTGTTTTGTTGTCTTTTTCTCAGTGTCTGTGTGCCTTGTCTCTAAGCACATGGGTTTTGTTTTGACAGCTCACCATGTGCTCCGTTGTCAGTGTGGCGTTTTCCCCTCCCACTCGTTATCCTCAATTCTCTTTTGTGTTTTCTGTCACACCTGTTGCCATTCATTCCTCATTAGCTCTCCCCTATTTTAGATCCTCTCGTGCTCAGTCTTTTGTCAGACCGTAGTTGTATGTTGTGCAACGCTTCGCTCGTGACCATCTTGTCATGTTTGCTTTGTCTTGCCGTGTTGTGTCTTTTAGGCTCCAAGTGCTGTTTTGCTTTTTGTTTTGAACTGCTCCTTCTCATCCTGCCAGACAATATTTGTTCTGCTACCTGCCCTGGCTTTCTCAGTTTCTGTTGAGTTTCGGATACATCGCCCCAGCCCCTCTATGCACGCTCAACGCTCTCATCGGTGAGCTCAGGGAGTCTTTGACGCTGCGTCACGAACAACGCTCTGGTCAGTGTAAATTTGACGCTGCGTCACGGATGACGCTAGGATCGGTCCCTGCTGAGAGGCTTTCTCCTGGTCCTGTGGACTTTGATTTGGACTTCTATTTTGTGTTCCCGTTGTTTTTTCCTAGTGCTCAGTGAGAGCGTAATAAACTTTTCTGTTACCTGCAACTGAATCTGTATTTTTCCTGACAGTTTAGCTGTATGCATATGCTAAGCGTTTGCGTCAAAATTGAAGGATACTTTGGCCTTCAGTCATAAGGCATCTGTCAATGATTGCTAACAAATAATTAAAATAAAAAAATTCTTGACTTTAAAAAACTTTTAAAAAATATATAAATGTTTTGTAGCTGTAATTCACAATGCATTTATTACGTTTAGAAGGACAGTTCACACAAAAATAAAAATCAAGTCATCATTTACTCACCCTGGTGTTGTTCTAATGCTATATGCCCATCTTTTGTTTTCAGACCACAAAAGCGGAAATGTAAAAAGAGTCCCGCTGATGCTTGTCCATATAATGGCAGTAAATAGCAACAGGCTGATGTTTTGTTTGTTATGTTTATTATGTTTATTTTGTTCATATTCAGTTGAGACTTTTGAGTTTACAGTTCTTTGTCATGCATGCTTTCGTTACTGATTTCCGTTAATGTTGATTTTTGATTATTGATTGTTTGTATACATTTGTTAATTATGTTTTGTTGATTAAACTATTTCTTTCTCTACTTGCCGGTCCGTGTTGGCTCTCATTCATGTTGCAATTGTTGAGCCGGTTGTAACAATTAGCACAGCAGTTCACTCAGACTCAACCAAGAAAAGCACACAAGTTGTGAGAAATCAAGATGAATAAAAGCACAACATAAAACACAACGCCTAGAAATCTCCTTAAAAAAGTATCTATGTACTTTCTTCAATGAGTTAAATATCTCCGGACTGGAAGCCCAGTTGTCATGACAGTCAGAATGAAATAAATGTGATAACTTGTTGCTGCGATAAACACAACATATATATTCACCTCTGAGAAGAGAGAACATGGATTCTATTTTGTGTCAAGTTTTTTGGAGTGAACTGCTGTGTTAATAGAGTATCTTGAACATGCAGTTATGCACAGTAATGAACAGCCAAGATCAGGATTTTCATTAAATAATACATTAACTTTTGGTTAGCTTTTCACCAAATCCTATCGTAAAGACCCAAGACACTTGGAATATACGACACGTATCACTGGGACCATTCTGTGATACTTTTGTGCACGAGGGGGACATTTTTTTAAATTGTCCTTTTGTGGCCCTAAAAAGAAAGAAGGGCATATGGAATTAGAACAATGCAAGGATAGTAGTTTAGTAGTAGTAAAAAGTAAATTATGACTTTTCATTTTCATTTTTGGGTGAACTGTCCTGTTAATCAAACAGCCCTAGCGGTTTCCGCAGTAGCTACAATTTACATTTCTATTTTGAGGCAAATTTCCCAAAAAGTGACAATTTTGTGCTCTTGAACACATGGAATGGAAAAGCAGTTTTATTCGCAAATTATTTTAGCAATTTTCAGATTTTTTTGCATGTATTCGAAACTTCGATGGAAACTTCGATACAAACACACTCTAATCTGTTGTGAGTGGGATTTCGATGAGAATCCAGCCTTTCTTACTAGAGCAGAGTTCTATATTCCCGGCGTGCACCGTCACTGCTCTACCCTGCGCGGAATTGAGCTGCTTTGAGTTATGAGTCATGCAAGTGTTAATGTGTTAAGTAGTGACAAAAAGCCCTATGTCCATTTACACAACAAAGAGATGTACCCCACGGAGGCCACCAATCTCTCCTCAACCCCCTTACCACCCCACCTCTCCGTCTTTTCCTGTCTTCCCATGTTTTTTTTCCTCTGGCATTAGTAGCAAAATGCATCTCGCTCCCCGTTTCCCCCGAGTCCCGTATCACTAGAGCGACTCAGACAAGCTACGATTCAAACCCAAATTTAAAGACAAAGGTGCGTCGTGCAACGTATTCATGTCTCATGGAAGAGTTGTGCATGATTTCTCGCCTGCATTCCGTGTGATTATTGAGAGCTCACGAAGACTAATCCTGCTGCCACGTGGCCCTCAAAGGCCTCGTTTTGTTCTGCGGGAGGAATCAGAATCCTGCCGTATTAACGTGAGGGGGATCTCTGAGCTAAAGCCGCTGTATTCACGCATTCACTGCAACCAGCACTGTGGTTTGAGGATGAATCAAAAAGGAGGCTTTCACTATCTGCCCTCCGTTTTCCCACAATGACTGTTTAAATTTATGCATACATGGGCGAACAGGGGTCACAGGCGGAGTCAAGCTGAGCTCCACACTTCCTCCGAATGCTAATGTCTGGTGCTCCACTGGGATTATCGCCCATGGAAATTTCCCCCCAATTCCGCGTTATAAATCTCTGTCTGTCCTCCTGTTCTGGCTACATAATGACTAATTAAACATCAAAAGAGTTGTGGCGGGGATGCGGCACGACAGCTCGTGTCCCTGAGCCCTTGTTCCCGCTGGAAAGGGGAGAAGAGGGGGGCGAGCGCTGACGGGGCGGCCTCACAAATCAATCAACCATTGTTACCTCGCACCTACGCCCGCCGCGCTCCAAACGGTAGATCCACAAACACAACAGAGCTGATTTGCGAGGCAGGTTTGGCTTCCTGTGTGCACGCGCCCGACATACGCACAGGTATACGCTGCCACCGTGTCAGAGGACGACTTTTATAAGACGGAATTCAAAAACGCGTGTGCCGCCATACCAACGGCTTTCATTAAACGTGCCTGTTGTGTCTGTTTGTGCGCTAGCATCTATTTTTAAAGCAAAGTGATGGCAGGAAGATGAAATGATGCTGTACTCACAGATGTAGGCAGGCCAGGAGGGGGCTTGCGCACTTTCTTCGCTTGCTGAGGATCTGTGGAGAAAATACAAAAACAACTTTGAGACATTTGAGGGGAAAAAAAGAATAAACAGAGGCACTCAGTCAGACGTCTCTTTGATTACAGGTTTACAAAGACAAATATGAGAGTGTTAGTGTGGCAGAAATCAAGGAATTCTTAAAGGGATAGTTCATCCAAAAATGAAAATTTGATGTTTATCTGCTTACCCCCAGGGCATCCAAGATGTAGGTGCCTTTGTTTCTTCAGTCGAACACAAACAAAGATTT
>NW_015625591.1:1100487-1113838 GCF_001515625.1 Sinocyclocheilus rhinocerous | reverse complement strand
TAAGTGCATTACTGCCACCTATCTCTCAAATGGACCATTGACACTGTATCTACAATCTCAATTAGGAGTGTCAATAGTCCACTTGAGAGATAGGTGGCCGTAATGCACTTATAAGTCTCAGGATGCACTCTGGACAGTTTGGACATTGCGGTGAAAATCAGAGGTAAAAAACGCTATAAATACTGTTCAGTTTCTTGCACAGACCGATCGTTTCGTGTCTTTACACATCAATGTATCGTCACGAGCCGCAGGGTTTAATTTGGTTTTGTTTGTGTATGTTTTTTGACTCTCAAAGCCGTGATTCCCATTCACTTACTTTATATGACTGACAGACTGCAACGGTTTGACTTAAAAATCTACGTTTGTGTTCTACTGAAGAAACAAAGTCACCTACATCTTGGATACCCTGGGGATAAGCAGATAAACATCAAATTTTCTTTTTTTGGTGAATTATCCCTTTAAATTCAGTGTAAAAAAATAAAAATAAAAAAAACTAATGCTGAAAATGTATATTTCCAGTAGCGTCCATTAGTGTTTATTATTATACAAAATCAAGAGGTTATAGTCATGATTTCTCATTGAGTGCATCAGAAAGGGCACTAACCCAGTGAAGCAGAGTCCTGTAGGGAGCGTCTTCGTGGATTGGAGCCAGTATAAGAGTAGAACGGAGTGGGCGACTTCCCAGAGGTGGTGACGGGCCCTGTGCTTGCCAGTCCCATGTCCGACCTCAGACTAGGCTGTAGAGACAAATGAAGAGAGTTCAGGGCCAAGAGCCAACAGTATAAACACTAATGCAAATGCACAAAAAAGTGAATGCGTGTGTGCAAAACATATTTTGAAATTGAAACAGTACAGAAATTTAAATACAGTAAAACAAATAACAGAAAAGCTGATGATTAGTTTCACGATATGGCCGACAACCCATAAATAGCTTATTATTAAGATTCTATACTTTAATATTCTATGTACTTATCAAATAAGGTAAAAACAAAAACTAAAGTCAATCATTTAAATACTATTGTACAAAGTACAATATAAAAATATTATTGCAAAATATTACAAACAAAGATTACTATGTGTTTAAAATTATTAGTTTTTAAAATGATCTTTATATGACTGTTAAGTGGCAAATGTAATTTAAATGTTAAAAAAGTGAAACACAAATGCACTCAATTACATAAAAAATATATAAGCCACTACTGATTTTTATTTATTTATTGTTTTAATCTAATATCAGCATCCCTAACTGTAATATAAAATATAATATGACACGGTGTCAGGTCCAAAGTTCTGACATGAAACAAAGTTTTAGAATTTTGAAAAATTGGAAAAAAAAGAAAAGACATAAAGAAGAAATTCATGTCATTTTTTCCAATTCAAACTTTCAACCAAAGTGATACACTGGTAATATTTGCAATTAAAAAAAGTTAATACTGAATAAGAAAAACGCTTAATACAAGCCTTTAATATAACAGGACTTTTGGACTGTCACAGTGTAAAAACAAAAAGAGTTACAAATAAAATGAGCATCACCAAGATTAAAATATGAAACATGAAGGTGAATGTATGACCATTTCAGATATTGTGTGACCCCTGAATGAAGGTTTTGTGCTTTGACACAATCAGAACCCTGAGAGTTTTTCTGCTCTTTCCTCTCTTTACTGAACACAATTGTGCAGTTATTGATGTGAGAGTGCCAGCAGCTCAGTGAAGTCCAAGGAGAAATCGATCCAATCAGTCTGACCTAGTGATTCCCTTCTGCTCACGGTGAACTGCTATTGATCAGGCCTGATCACGGCCCCAGGGCATATCCACACACAACCAGGGACACATCCTCACTTAAAGGTGGCCAGCTCAAACCTCATTAAACCATCTGTCTGATCTCAGGAGCTGTCAGGTCGCTTGTAAAAACTGTGCCGGCTTAACTTGACGAAACACCCTGTATAGAGCCCATGAAGTCGACAGGGCCACTAGACTGTCGACGGAGAGCCAATTACGTGAGGGAGAGAAGAGAGACAGTGGCCCCAAAACCTGCATCTGATGACCGGGAGATTAGCCTAGGCTTCAGGTTTGTAAATGGTTTTCCCAGAGGCTATCGCACCCTTGACCAACATCCACTCCGTTGCTCATCCCAGCAAACTGGGTTAAGAGGCCAATTAGAGAAGAAGCCCAATTAGCCTAATCGTCTGTGGAGTTAAAGAGTAGTGTGGGGAGGGGGATAAAAGAGTGACCGAGAATAGAAAGAATCAGGTAACAGGACTCAGACTGAGAGACACAGCATACATTAGAGAGCGGCTGTTAACTACTGTACTGGACCACTTAACACAACACAAACTAAAATCACACTAAAGATTAATAAAGGTACCATAATTACACATACAGTGGGTACGGAAAGTATTCAGACCCCCTTAAATTTTTCACTCTTTGTTATATTGCAGCCATTTGCTAAAATCATTTAAGTTAATTTTTTTTCCAAGAGGGAATGGCAGAGGATCCCCAAATCCATGTGTGAAAAACTTGTTGCATCTTTCCCAAAGACTCATGGCTGTATTAGATCAAATGGGTGCTTCTACTAAATACTGAGCATTTTTCAGTTTTTCTTTTTTAATAAATTTGCAAAAATGTCAACAATTCTGTGTTTTTCTGTCAATATGGGGTGCTGTGTGTACATTAATGAGGAAAAAAAATTAACTTAAATGATTTTAGCAAATGGCTGCAATATAACAAAGAGTGAAAAATTTAAGGGGGTCTGAATACTTTCCGTACCCACTGTAAGTATAAACATGGCTCTAAATTTTACTCATCTTTCATGTGATTTTAGTTTGAATCATATTTATCTCATAAATCTAAATCTTTAAAATATTACATGTTTGAGTGTATCTTATATTGCATCTTATACTGATTTTATAGTTTATAATTATTATTTATCATTTATTGCAATATATATTAAATGTTATTTTAGAGGTTATTTATAAATGATAATCTTTCAAACAATAAATTATAATAAAATAAATTATAAATACTAAACAGACATGATGTTCAGTGTTTTCAGTGTCTGCTGTCGCAATATATGAGGTCAGACCACATGAATTTTATCTCTAGAGCTACTCTGAGTTTCTTCACAAGCTTTACACCATTTCATTTATGAAAAACTAACATTAAATACACACTGAAACTCAACGATCTTCACAACAAACCAAATATACTTCTCAAAGTAATAATAATGTTATTATTTTTAAGTTATATCATACAACCAAGATTTTTTCATCCATGTTTTTATTTATACAGTTCTATTGTGCAGCATCTTATTCGACAAAAAAAGCAATGTTTTGTTGTAAATGAATTGTTATATTTTCGTTTGATTACATTTTAGAAGATTAATTAAATTGTTAAAGTTTTATTAATTCATTTCATTAGACACCATTTTTAAGATTTGTATTAAATTACAAAACACAAAATCCAGAAAAAAATCAAATAAAACGGAAAGCACAAAATTTAGGGAAAAATAAAATGGATTTAATGGAGCCCTAAAATAAAAGATAGCTTACTCTGTGGAGTTTAATTCTGAACAAACAAGTTATGTTACATTCATAATCAAGGTCCAACAAACATGCGGAAAACACTTCCTTCCCCATTAAATGAATATAAATGAATATCATGATAAATATTGATATTGTATGATGAAAAAATATATATTGTGATATTATTTTTGATCATATCGCTTATCCCTAGTATACAGGAAAATAAATTCAGTATCAAAGTCAGATAGAAGTCATAACCAAAGCTCCAATTGAGACTTACAGAAGAGAGCACTTAAAAATAGCTACTCCTCCTTGAATTTAGCCGATTAAAACAAGGGCCATCAGATCGGGTGAAAATCAGGTTGGCTTCTCCTTTACTGCAGGAGGAATGAGGGGGAAACAAGCTCTCCAAAATGACAGGCTGTCAGGGAGGTGGCATCATTGACATTGACATGGCAAAACAGACTGACTAGTGTTGCCTTTGTTCAATGAAATGAAATCCTCACAGCAATATTAACTTCTTACTTCTAGCCGCGATGCAAAAACAAGACGGGAAAGTACTGGGGTCAGATGAAAGACCGATAGAATACTAATTTAACAATTGGGAGAGAGTGATTTTAGGGAGATTTGCTGTGGTTTATTATAGTCATGTGAAATTAGTCGAATCCTATTTAAAGATTACATTCAGAGAACTGGTGATTCCATGAAACTAAAGGGGATTAGTGTGATCTTTGTTAAATTGAATATAGAATGAATGAGAAATTTACATTTTCTGAAGAAAACCTTGCACAACAGCAGGCTGTTGCTTAACAGTTCCTTAAAAATTAAAAAGAGCCCAGCCTCTAGTCATTTTCAGGTTTCTAGATAGGATGTGGGTATATATGAAATATTTTTTCATCTTTTGGGTGAAAATCTTAAGTCTGATTTCTTAGAAAAGTAATAGTACACCTCTCACCAACAAGCCACATTATTTAAGGAAGTGGTTCTCAACAATTAATGATTATAATTAACTATGATTATGATTTATGATTAATATGTTAAATAAATAAAACAAATGTACAAAATAACAGCACCACTTCTCTTGTATGTATTCTGTGTTTCGGAGCAGCTCGAGCCGCTTCTCATTGCGCTGTGTGAAATTAAGACTGAACGGGGGCTCAAAACATCTGACCGCTGTATGAACAGATGATACGCAAACTACAGCTCTCGGCTGGACAAAGTAAGCCAGTGTTGCGCTAGTAAAGTTTTGATGGATAACCACTGTAATCAAGAAAAAGATGATTACAGTGACATACAGGAGTCGTACATTATGCACACGTGTATCAGTTATTACTGATGCACAAACAAACCGTGTATGTGTTCTCTCGGCGCACTGATCACTATAACATCATATTTATACTGAAAACAGTTCAGTATATTCACATAGTTGTCAAAATAATAACGAAAATTTATAATGAAAAATTTGCCGAAGAAGCCTGTTTTGGAGAAGTTTGTGAGGATCAGTGGTGTTTATGTACATATGGGAATCAGACGCTCCAAACACAGACACGATTGCTTGTTCTGACAGAGGAAGTGTTCACTGATGAAGGTCGCTGAGTTTCCACACATTCAGAATGTTTTCATTTTTCATTTGTATTTTGGTGTTTAGCGATTCTGAATGGATCCATATAGTATGCAGTTCTTTGGCATCTCCCTGTGGTCTTGATTTGTATGGCAGGTTGACTTGTGCTTATTTGTTAAAGTTATAGTATAATTGAGCTTTACATACTTTTGAGCACTTTTAAGTTGTAAAGAATATCAGCAGTGACATTTTTTTTACAAAGTATCTTTGCAAAAAGAACACTGAATGTTTAAATCGATCTTGCATTTGTTTTGTTTAAAAATAATTACATGGGATCAGTGGTGTTTATGTACATATGGGAATCAGACGCTCCAAACACAGACACGATTGCTTGTTCTGACAGAGGAAGTGTTCACTGATGAAGGTCGCTGAGTTTCCACACATTCAGAATGTTTTCATTTTTCATTTGTATTTTGGTGTTTAGCGATTCTGAATGGATCCATATAGTATGCAGTTCTTTGGCATCTCCCTGTGGTCTTGATTTGTATGGCAGGTTGACTTGTGCTTATTTGTTAAAGTTATAGTATAATTGAGCTTTACATACTTTTGAGCACTTTTAAGTTGTAAAGAATATCAGCAGTGACATTTTTTTGCAAAGTATCTTTGCAAAAAGAACACTGAATGTTTAAATCGATCTTGCATTTGTTTTGTTTAAAAATAATTACATTGAATTGAAAAGTAACAACACTAGAATACAAAGGTTTTTGTGAATAGAAAAGTTTGGGGGGCCTTGCAGTATTGATTCAGAGAAGAGGGCGGCCTTGGAGTAAAAAAGGTTGAGAACTACTGATTTAAGGTATCATTCATATCTGCTGCACAAACATTTTGGGATGAGCTACACAGCGATGTTTAATACTTATAGTTTGGACTGTGTTCAAATCCCTAATACTGAGTATGAGCGATCGCAACAGCGATATACTGACAAAAGCCCTGTTCATTTCTCTCCAGGGTATGAATGTTTATGTGTGAACATGGCTGTGTGTTAGCAGGTGAGAGGAAAATGACTGCCCTCCGTGGTTTAGCCTTTAAAACAAGTCCTCAGCTTACATGACAGTCCGGTCAATCTTGTGGATATTGAGAAGTAGTGTTCATTATAAGAACACTTGACAGAATCACAGGGGATTCTGAGCCCGCTCACATCTTCCTGAGTGAAATGTCAGGCAGATTGGTGGAGATAATAGTAGTCATCTGTCAACCGAATCCTGCCGCAACAATCAGAATAATCCTCCACACAGGGGACGGGAGCAAAGCTCACCTACAGCCACCGCGCTGCTGAATGCAGCTCTCTACCGCTTGCCTCTTATCGCTTCTGTATTTTCACATTTCTCATGTTTGGATCACAGCATTTCATGCTGCAAGGTTAAATATTGCAACGGAAGGGTAGCCTTTAGTGAGATGTTGTCAAAGATATTGCGAAGCAACAGCAAGCAACAATTGAATAAACTGTATAATTTTAGGAGGTATAATGTAAAAAATAAATTCAAATGGTCAAATAAAGCCCCTCTTACCTGCAGAGAGATGCATACATATGTACAAGGTGGGGAAAAGCTAGGGCTGGACAATAATTCAATATCAATATGTATCGCGATATAATTTTTTTCAATAACGGTGATATGATTTTTAAACACATTTCCGATATTTCGATATACATTACCAGTTTCCCATACATTGATTTATTTGTGCCGTTTGACTTCGTTGAATAAACATTTTTTTGGGAAAGAAATTATAGAAATTAATACTTTTATTTAGCAAGGATGCTTAAAATTGATCAAAAGTGATAATAAAGGCATTTATAATGTTACAAAAGATTTCTATTTCAGATAAATAGTGTTCATATCGATATCGGAATTATATCATATCGACCGAAATTAAGAAATATATCGTGATATAAATTTTGCCCATATCGTCCAGACCTAGGAAAAGCGTATTCCCCAATTGTAAGTCGCTTTGGATAAAAGCGTCTGCAAAATGACTAAATGTAAATGTAAATGTATTCAGTCTGGCTACACTGGTTAAGCATTTCGGTTTTGTTTCACTAAAAAGAATCGGCTCATAAGAATCATTTGTTCGGGTATCTGACTGTACTGGTAACATTGAATGGTTTTCATTCACTAAAAACAGTTTATTAGAGTCATTCATTCAGGAATCAAACTGCATTGGTCATATTGTATGGTGCTGATTAAAAAAACTGGTTCATAAGAGTCATTTGTTTTGGAATCAAAATACACTGCAACTGTGAGATTCTGATTCCGATTCAACGGCTTCTTAAAGGGATCATTCACCCAAAAATGAAAAATCTATGATTGTTTACTTTACTGCGGAACACAAAAGAAGATATTTTGAAGAATAATGGTAACGAAACAGTTTAGGTGACCACTGATTTGAATTGTACAGACAAAAACAAAACACTGAAACATTTCTCATTTTTTGCTATGCAGAAGAAAGAAGGTTATACAGGTTTGGAATGACATGAAGGTGAGTATGTTTTAATTTTTGGATTAACTATTTCTTTAACTGTCATTCGTTCAGGTATCTGACTATATTGGTAGCAATAAATGGTTTTGATTCACACTAAAAATTTGCCTTATAAGGGTCATTCCTTAGGGAATTAACTACATAGGTCACACTGTAGTTTTGATTCACTAAAAAAATGGTTCGTAAGGGTAATTTCTTTGGGAATCAAGCAAAATTGTTTGTGCTGTTTATTTCTGATTTACTACGAAGAACTGATTTGTAGAAGTCATTAGTTTAGAAAATGTACTATATTGGCAGCATTGTACTGTTTTGATTCACTAAAAGAAAAAAAACCTGGTTCATAACCGTTCAGGAATGTGACTACACTGTTTGTGATGTATGTTTCATGCAGGAAACACTGAGTATTGTTGTATGTTGTTCGGTCCACATCAGGCAAAGAATGCATGTCCAAAAATCATTAATGGTTCTAAATAAGAAGCGGTTCTCACTTCCCAAGCCTATGTGAAATTCACTGTTTTTGTTGCTGAATTACTTGCTAGTAAAAGAAAGCAGCCAATGAGATGCTTGGCAAGCAGGGGCCACAGCTGGCTGAGACAGTTTGAATATTTAACTCAATAAAAGATGTACAGTTCCACATCAGGTTCAAATGATGCAATAATACCTTGCTGAGGGAGAGGTTTAGCCTGCAAATGATGACAAACCTCATAAAAAGACGGGCTGTTTGGCTTTGTGAAAATCCTGTAACCGCTTCCCATCACTGCCAAACACTTGATAGATTACTAGTGCAGATATTTCCATTCTTGGCACTCGCTGAACAAATAGGGCCTTTTATTAGGTTCCACAATGTGCATTGCTCAATTTTCGAAGCAGACTGGGTTATTAGGCGCCCGATTCGCGTATTAAAAACACTGCTTCTCCGATAATCTCTGCACCTGACAGTCATCTGTTTATATGCGCGCGGCAGACGCGGTGGCCGTATTAACACGCGGGGTTCAGAATATTAATGCAGCCACCCTGCAGCCCGCATTCTTCCCACATTCGCTCAGGAACCGAACGGCTTTTTTGCTCTTCCTGTTTTTCTCCAGTGACTAGACAAACTGAGTCTCTGCCAGGCTCTGATCTGTGCAGCTGCAGGCCAGCATAAATTCCCCAGTTCCCACACAAAATGTCTGAACTGGCATTCCCTTTCAGAAAGCTCTTTTATGAATGAGCGAACGCACCGGAGAGGCAGCAGTGTTTTCATTCGTACTGACTAGCGCCATTCACTGCTCGCAAACCGCACGGCGCTTTTAAAGGTGTGTTTGTGTGTTTCTCCTCTCCTGAGATGGGCGCTGGGCTCGGAGGGCGAGGTTATTAAAGGGTCGTCTGGGTCGAGGGCTGTGCTGACCTCACACTTAAGCTGGAGAGTTAGCCTTCCTCTAATATCATCTCTTAGCCGTGGCATTAAATTTAATCTTAAAGCTAAGACCCTGCATGCTAACTAAATCCTTCTGCTAATAACTATAAGGTATAGCACTAATATGCAGCGCAATATTCATGAAGACTGCACTAGGATGGAAAAGAGTTTATTTCTTGGTTTCCCAGTAGTCATTACCACAAAGTTGGAGAGGGGGTGAACAAAATGTAAACAGAGCAAAAGTGCAAGCAACAGGCGATTAAAAAGAATGTGGAGGGAAAAAAGCGTGGGGGGTCTCCAAGTATACTCTCTGACTGACTGACGTCAACCGTGTCAGAGAGAATGAGCAGGCAGGAGAGCAAGGGAGCAAGAGCGGGGTGGTGTGCTCACACAATCCTGTCTTTGTTTGGAACATCTGTGTGGCTGAGGGAGGGGAGCAGGGCCGGGCTCTGTGACCCTGCTTTAATGGAAGTGCTGAAAGTCATGTTTCTGTGTGCTGAAGGCCTGCTCCCCACACACAACACACACATAAACACTCCCTTCTCAATTGCATATTAGAAGCTATTAAAAAGGCATTCAGATTAAAAGCATTCAAACATCACAAAACACTCTCAACATTATCTGACGTGAAAAACTAACCAGAAACTATAAACAAGGTTCCCACAACTTTAGACTAGGGCTGCACGATAAATCGCATGCGATATTTAACGCGCATCTTGTCAGAAAGCCGGTTCTGTAATCAGCGGTAAATCTCCATCACGTGTGTGCTTTCACATTGAGCAGCATTAACTACACAGAGCCGTTGTTCGCTGATGAGCTGCGCAAAACCACATTCATATTCGCGCGATTTTTTGCGCAGCACGTCAGCGAACAACGGCTCTGTGTAGTTAATGCTGCTCAATGTGAAAGCCCGCAGGTGATGGAGATTTACCGCTGATTACAGAACCGGCTTTTCTGACAAGATGCGCGTTAAATATCGCATGCGATTTATCGTGCAGCCCTACTTTAGACCAATGAATTTCCCAGACTTTTTGATGACTTTTCCCAGTTGTGATTATTAAATGATTTTAGGCACCACTTTATAGTTTTTGGTTAAAATTAGTTAATGAATTGCAGTAGGTATCACAAATAATACATTAATGTTCATTTATGCAACATTTCTACAATTATAAAAATGTATTAGTATACTTATTAGCAGTGTTGGGGGTAACGCATTACAAGTAACGCGAGTTACGTAATCAGATTACTTTTTCCAAGTAACTAGTAAAGTAACGCATTACTTTTTAATTTACAAGAGAATATCTGAGTTACTTTTCCAAATAAGTAACGCAAGTTACTTTTCTTTTCCAATTTACTTTCCGTAAAAAGTAACTAAGTAACGTAATTAGTTACTTTTTTATGGAGTAACGCAATATTGTAATGCATTACTTTTAAAAGTAACTTTCCCCAACACTGCTTATACACTACCATTCAAAAGTTTTTTTTTTATATAATATTTTTGCAAGGACACATTAAACTCATCAGATGTGACAGTAAAAAATTATAATATTACAAAAGATTTCTGTTTCTAATAAAAGCTGTTCTCGTTAGAACTATTTCTGAAGGATCATGTGACACTGAAGACTGGATTAATGGCTGCTGAAAATTTCTCTTTGCCATCACAGGAATAAACTATATTTTACAATCTATTAAAATAGAAAACAGTTATATTAGAATGTAATAATATTTCACAACATTGCAGTTTTTACAATATTTTTGTCTTAGTGAGCGTAATATAGTTTTTAAAAAAACATTTAAAAAATCTTTCCAAAGAATCACCCCAAAAGCTGTACTTAGCTGAAAATAAATAAATAATAATAATGATTATTCACTACAGCAATTCCTAAGACTGTTTATGATTTTATTAATTTACATGACTTCCATGGCCTGCAATTCACAATAACATTTGAACGTTTTTAAAATTGAAGGTGGGACAGAATTTAGCCATTTAGCCGTGTGTTGGAGTATTTGGTACGTTCACTTTCAGCACTTTGGTAGTTGTGATGAATCAGGGGCTAAGTGAGAAACCTGCAAGATTCACACAAAAACTAAAACGGCGTAAAACATAATAAAAGTGAGGTTGTGGTTGTTACCTGGCATCCAGAGACGCCTGGCACTCTTCCATAACCAGAGAACGGAGGCCTCTCAGACTTGCCTATGGATAAACAAAGAGACAAACAATCAGCACAGCACCATACACATTAACCGTATAAACATTAGTCATGTGAAAAACAGGGAGATTTCAAGGAAGACAAACAATAACTGCCAAAACTCACACATTCTGGTCAGAAGGAACTGATTTATGTTTCATATTACATCAGTAAGGTGTGATTTACTTTTGTGTGTATTTTTTCTAGCTGTCCATCAGACAGGGCATGTCTGACAGTAAACTACAGGGTCAGACAGGTCTCAGTCGATGATACTAATCCATCTCGATCCTTTTCCGCTTGCAGAAACAGCCCATGAGCTTGCAAGGGGCAAATAAAAATTGCACAGCCGTATGAATCATGCACTTCACAATATCTAAACTCAGCAGTTTCAACCTCTCTGTGAGAAAAAACAGGAGACTCCTAAAGGAAAATGATAAACAACTCTAAAAACATCATATATTATACTTGTCAGACTTTCAAACATTAGAACAAACACAGCAGTGAAGCTAAATTCTGTTTACTCCAGGGAAAAGGTAAACATTTTTGTTACTTAAATTCGGATGGCGAAAGTGTTTGCGTTACACCTTCCTCGCTTCAGGTTCGGTTCTGCTGCGCTCAGGTGCACAAGGCCACGTGTCAGCGAGCGTGCGAGTTTCTGCGCTGGCGTAGCCTCCCGAGACGCAGCCGTAATCAGGTACAGTGGTTTAACTGAAAACGCTGCTTCCCCTGTGGTGTAAACTGATCTCAATCGACGTGATATAACATTTGAGAGTTGTGCTCCAACAAAGGAAGAGGGAGTATAGTTGTGGGTAAACAACTGCGCTCCCTCTCCCTTAGTCACCACAAAAGAATAAAACATCTGTCTTTCAGCGACTTTAAAGGTTAGGAGGCTTTTTTCCCTCATCCTGACATCCTGGGCTTGCTACTCAGCTAGGTTTTGGTTTCTGAGTTTGTGGCGTACACAGACTCCCACACAGGCAGTCTTTCCTCTACAGATGCACTCGTGTCCAGCATTGAAATATTCATTTACAGCATGTGTTTTGTCACACTCTCTCTGTCCACACTGAATAATTTATAAGACTGCGTTGTTGTTTTAGTTCCTGGCAGAGCTGGAAGCGCTACTCATGAAAAACATCCTCCCTCGGTCTGGGTCTCTCGGATGCAGTTGCACGCATGGTTTGGCATGTTCTCGTGCAGCGTAACCCATCCATGCGCTGTAACATGTCGAGGGACCTTAATGCGATCAGCGATATATATATATATATATATATATATATATACATACATACACATATATACAGACACAAAAATAAGATAAATTTAAAGGATATATATATATATATATAAACACACACACACAGTATGTATATGTTACATTACAATATATAACGTGTATACTATCTATCATCTATGTATCTATCCATCCATCCATCCATCCATCCATACATCCATCCATCATAGTTTTGTTATATAAATTATACATACCAAATAAATTATATTTCATTAACCTTACTTTTTAACTCATTTTAATTCATTATTTATTTATTATTATTTTAACTCACTATATACAGAACATAATAAAATAATGCATTAAAAATAAGGCATGCTCTCGTGCTGCGTAACCCAGCCATGCGCTGTAACATGTCGAGGGACCTTAATGCGATCAGCGCCGTAACCTCAGCCACTAAGGAGGAGTCCCAGAGGATCTGAATGGTAAACATGCGTTTAACTGTCTAGCATGCCAGAGTGAACGGCCGACCTGCGTTAACAGTCAAACAAAGAGATGAACCTATTCACCTGACTGCACGCATACACCAACATACTGTCAGAGTCATAAATTATGAAATGCACGTTAATGAGCTTTAACCGTTCCAATGACATCTTTAAAATCACCCACATATATCGCTATAAATGATAACTGGTTTTATCAGTGTGAAAATTTACAAAAAATTATTTAAAAAAAAAACTCATCTCAGGAGGATAAATGATAAGATAAATTATATATATATGTAATATAGCATATATGAATAGCATATTTTATATCTTTTATATATTTATTTGTTATATATATATATATAATTTAGCAAATACAAATAGCTTAGAATATGTATAATTTAGCATATATATATATATATATATATATATATAC
>NW_015625591.1:1062347-1100468 GCF_001515625.1 Sinocyclocheilus rhinocerous | reverse complement strand
TTTTTTTTTTAGAAAAAGACATGTAGGTGGAGTGGATGAAGAAAAGTGTGAAAAGAATTAACCGGATGAGGGGAACAGAAAAATTAAGAATGACTCTGAGAGCTGTGAAGGAAGAGGAGACCCACGGGGGCCTGATATTCAGAGAGAAAGTGAGAGAACAAGAGCGAGCGGTGGAAAAATTATTGGGCGTGCGTTCAAAACACAGAGCATTCCAAAAGCTGAAAGCATCCAAAGGCGAAGAAATGCAAAGCGAGGGGGGGAGAAAAAGTCTCTCGGAATGTTAGAAATCAACAATGTAAGACAGCTCATCCACTGCTATAGCAATTTGTTTAAGTGTTACTGGCGAGTGTTTGTGCCAAGCAGGCTGCTGGCTGCGGCACTGATGTTTGAGGAAGCAGTGCCAGCTAGCGCAGCTGTGCGGCCACTGCCCCCACCCTCCACACCCCTTCCTCTCCTCTACTCTCTCGGCCAAGACACTCTTGGAGATAGAAAGACACAGAGAGAGAGAGAGAGAGAGAGAGAGAGGGTTCAGAAAATATGCGAGACAGCAGGTGAGAGAAGAGTGTGTGAGAGGAAGTGACAGTGAGTACATGTGTGAGAAGAGGTCACTAGGGGGAATCTCTCAAAAAATTTACTTCAAGAAGTGGGCGCCGAGGCTGCTGATTAGCCACGTCCTCTACAGCCCGGCAAGCCCCTCACTCCTCCTTTTATTTCATCACGCCCTCCTCCTCTTAGCTGGAGCGATGACAGACGGACGAAGGGGGGGTTTGGCCTGATCAATACCCGCCTCACTGCTTCTCCCGGCCTCCCCTCTCTGCTCGCCTACCCCTGAACCGCGACACATCATACATTATCGAAGCAGGATCTGACTGCGGATGATGAATGTTCTGGCCTCACCGGGCTTTAAAAGAAGGGGTGGTTGACGCGGGGGACAGCGGCACCACCACCGCACAGGGGAAGCGCGGAGGTTAGCCACCGTTCTATAGGTTATCAATGCCCCTGCTGACTCACAGCTAATGAGCGTTCTAGTCACACAATCTATCAAACAGGTGACTGGGGAGCCTGGAAGAGCAGAGGATGTTTACAGGGAACGGCCGCGACAGAAGGAAACTGATGAGGATATGAAGTTTGATGAGGAAAGGCTATGCCAGGAAAACCATGGGATCACTGAAGATTGAAGACAAGTTAGACAGACACGGTGAATGTTGTGATTAATGTCTGGGGAAGTAGCTGGGATAATAAGGATCAGTGCTGCTGCTGTAGCTAGCAGTCCTCTCATTTACATAGACGTTTGAAAAACTACGAGAGTTGAAGCATGTGACCTTGTCAGTCAGCAGGGGAGCGTTAACGGCCCCACCAACTCAACTCCCTGCTGAGATAACAGCCCCTGCAACTCTCCACATGGCCTCTGGGAACAACAAATACATTGGAATTTCTTGGTGGCTCTATATCGGTTATAGGGCTAAATGGGAGATATTTTTTATTTATTGAGATACTGGATATATATCGGCCTGTATACTGTATATGCACCTTATTTTTAACGTAAGTGTGGGTGCGGCCATTTGTAACTTGAAGGTGTCATTCGCTTCCAGTTATTTTAGCTGTACGAAAACAGTTGGTCATGCTGCTTGATATTACAAAATGATATTTAACATTATTTTCACTTATCATCATCAGAAACACTGGCTTGTAGCGCAAATATTATTACCTTTTACCGCTCTTTGTTATTCTTCTAGTTATTTACCTATGGCAGCTAGTAATCAGAAGCCACGCACATTCACAGAAAATAGCTTGTTTCCTTGTTGCACATTTAAATGTGCATGCTCATTTCACCGTTTTTACATTTACTGTACTTTGTGGTCATTTAAAGCATCTTTAAACACTAACAATTTACATGTAAACTAGGGCATTTTCGCGATTTCTTTGATCAATTTTGCGATTTCAATTTTAACACACACAGACATGCTTTACAGTCATTAATGCACGCTCCTGGAGCACTGCAATCGCATGCAGTGTGAACGCTCTGATCCGTTAATATGGGCGCGGACAAAATACGCACATCAGACGTAGTGTGTGAACCTGGGGTTACGTTTGTATGCCCGCCCGGTCTGTTCTGTTCTCGTGCTCCATTTAGGCGCGCTGCATTCTGATTGGTTCGTATAACATATCGCGGGAGGTCGGGGGCGCGGAAAATCGTGCTATAAAGCGATTTAGAAATCGCGCAAGCTCAAATCGCGATTTTATGACGATTTCGATTAATCGCACAGCCCTAATGTAAACAATCTTCAGCAAATCTCAAAATGAATATCCTACTGTAGATTGCAATCATGAGACGCTTAAATTTACTTGTAGCATTTTAAATGATTAATTTTTGTAATTATTCATTAATAAGTTATCAGCAATAACCTAAAAATATTATTTGTACTAGCCTATTTTTTCCATACTGATTCGTGACTACAATCAACAGAATCTCTTCATATTCTCTTTACCAACAAATGCAAAGTACTTGGCAATTAGAATCTGTTTTTACACTGATTCACAAAAAAAATTTAATTCTGTCAAAATTTACTCACCCTCGTGTAATTTCCAAACCTGTATGACTTCTTTTTGAAATATATTTCTAAGAATGTTTGGGTCTAATCAACACTGGACTCCATTGATTTTCATTGCGTGGATGAAAAAAACAAACATATTTTTCAAAATATCATTTGTGTTCCACAGAATAAATTAATACAGACAGAATGACGTGAGAGTGACTAAGTGATGACAGAATTTTCATTTTTGGGTGAACTATCCCTTTAAAAGAGTTTCACATTGATTTGGGTTTCAAAATGCAGCACTGCAACAAATGAAACCGTGAGAAATGTCAGAGGCACTTGTTTCACTGATCACACCTCTACCGTTTTTAAACCGTGAATGTAACAGACCCTGCCAGTGAAGAGAGTGGCGAGATTTCAACAACAACAGTCAGTTGCTATGAAATGCTCTACTGTTATCGAGATGTTTTGAGTTGGTAAGTGAACAGCTGGCTTGACAGTTGCAGCTTGTGCAGGCCAATCAAGACACTAGGAACAGACTAGTCCTGTCACCGATATGTCATTGAACAAGGCACTTAACTAGAGGATTGTACCGGTACACCTTCCCTGAAATACTCTCCCTGTTCATGAATCTGATGCCTATGAGCTTTTAAAGATAAGTTGTTCAAACTAATACTCAGACCTTCTGAGATCATCAAAACAAAGGGAACAACATACACTGGAAAAAAAAAAAAAAATTTTTCTACTTAACTAGAGGATTGTACCGGTACACCTTCCCTGAAATACTCTCCCTGTTCATGAATCTGATGCCTATGAGCTTTTAAAGATAAGTTGTTCAAACTAATACTCAGACCTTCTGAGATCATCAAAACAAAGGGAACAATATACACTGAAAAAAAAAAAAAAATCTTCTCTGGTTATGAGCACGTCTTCTGTTGGATATCTCTCACCACAGGCCTCTTAAAACAGTCTTCATATCAGCCCTCCTTGATTTGCGATGAGTAGAAAGAGAGAAAATAAAGCAATATTCTTCTGCGGCATCGCCCGACAATGCTTATCAGCAATGGTGTTTTTCCACCCTGTCTCTCAGGGGAAAACAGGGGCTGTACTGGAGGAGTGATGGATGGAAGCGAAAATGAATTCATCAATTTTCCCACGAGGAACTGCGAGAAGCAACAAGGAGACGTCCAGGTGTTGACATGCGTGTCCGTGTGGTGTGCGCCTGACATCACGTGTTCATGCACACACACCTGTAGGCAGAGTACATGTTGCAGACAACAACGTAACACAAATACAGTAGCTCTACAACAGCGGGAATGATGATTGGTCATTTCAGCAGTCAAACTAACAGTATATCGCTAATGAAACCTACATGAAATAACTTTTGCAAAATAAAAATTTAAATTAAAACTAAAAAAAAAAGAGAAAACCTAAAATATTTTTTTAGGGCTGTCAAATCAATGATTAATCGATTAATCGATTAATCACATCCAAAATAAAAGTCTGTGTTTACATAATATATGCGTTTGTACTGTGTATATTTATATGTATATATAAATACACAAATACATGTATATATATACAGTATATAAGAAATATATGTAATATATATTTGTATCTAAATATAATATAATCATATATAAAAATGAATTTCTATTCTAACCCTTTAACCCAATTTTGCTTCTCTGCTTGCGATTAGATCATTTTAAGCTGCTAAACTCCGGAAAGTTTTCAGTCCAATGATCCAGTAAGCGAATGCATTCAAACAATCCGTCCAAAACAGTGCTAATATAAAGGAAACCAGGAGATTGCAGAGAGAACAGAGACTCGAGTTGCGTTTTCAGTGAATTATTCATTCCAGTGTGTTTCGCTGTACACATCCCACCGCTGTATGGCCAGATGAGACGCAAACTACGTTTTCTCGACTAGATAAACAGTCTTGCTAGTAAAATTTTGATGGATGAAGACTGCAATCAAGGTAAAGAACCAACCAAAAGATCTGAATTATCAAATATTAATTTACAGTTTTGCATCTGTCGACAGAACTCTGCAAATCAGTATGTTTTAACACCACATCATCTCACTTTGAATACAGCAGCCCAGAGATTTCTTTAACAGCCAGTGGAGTACGTAAATACCATTGATGCACTTTCACAAGTGCCAACACAAACGAGGGGCACATTGAGTCCTGTCGAGGGGGTTAATAAGGGATGTATAAATAGGCAGGCAATATTAAATATTGAGATTAAATTCAGAAGCATGGAACAATTAAAATGTGACCGTGTAGAGAGGCTCCCGGGGTGGCTCCCTATTGATCACAGCTCTGCCAGGCAAGACCAGAGCTCTTGTTTTGATACTCAGATAGGTAGAGATCTAAGCATCTCAGGGGATCAATTGAAAAGCGCAGCCACAAAAACAGCCAATTAGTAGCCACACTCCACAGCCTCCATCTCTCTCTCTCCACCCCTTCCTGCTCTCTCGCTCACTCTCTTCCTCTCGTTCTAGTACATTCCGAGGGCCTCGCTGGGTCTTTTTTCTCCACGCAGACTCGGTTTCCAAACAAACCAAGATACATATATACACACTACAAGGAGCTTGATGTAGCAGGTAACGCCAAATGCAAATGAACCTCTCATGTCCTTCGTCCCCCAGAAGTCCATCCACGTTCCCTCGTCTTAATTTCATGTTCTGAGTTCTGGAACCCCGGTGTAATTCATTATCCCTGTCAAGTTAATGTTCCGTGTTGAGCCATATGGCAAGGCTAACACGCGCAATAAAGGAAATTCCTTCAACTTGTTATAATCAGCACATTGGGCTGTCCAAAAACTGACATAAACAGCTTTATTGTGTTTGCTGCATTTTCTCTTAAAATTCCTGACAAAAACAGGAAAGCAGGCAGGAAAGGAGAGCGGGGGGCTGAGGCTAAACTTGGAGGCCAGCAAAAGGAGGGAGGGTGAGGTAAAGAAAAAGAAAGCTCTACAGCTGTCTAAAGTTTGTGTCGGCAAGAACCTTGAGCTATCAGTGCAGAGTCCTGAACGTTCGATGCCCACACACAAACACAAGCAAACACTCACAAACAATCACAGACATCGCAATGCCAAACAAAGCCACACACCCACTCGCTCACTGGTTGTATGGCTTTTATAATGGATCCTTTTGTTTCCTCGTCTGGAGTGTTTGTGTATCTCTCCCTTGTTTTCAAGGCTTTTGATGTTAAGACGAGTTCTGTTTGACTGTCGGCAAGGACGGGGCCTGAATCCAAGGGGCCCCTCCCACCCTCTCTAGGCCCTCCTTTGCACGAACCCACCCGAGCAGGTAGTAAAGGGGTGAAGGGGTCTGTTTTTTGCCAGCGAAATGCACAGAGGGGGACAATCTCAAACACGCGCTACCCCTGAGCTCAGCATCAATTTCTGTTAATTACAGTCTTGTCAGCAGTGGCATTATTCAAACAGCTAGCGCAAATGTTAATGAGCTCTTATTTGCATATTTATTTTTTTCTTTGTTGAAATGTCATTGATTATTATGTTCTACGATGATGAATGTCTCTGCTGATGCACTCTGATATGTAATTAGTTATTAGATGGAATGAATAGATCAATTAAAAGGAGGGAGAGAGGACAGGATTAAGGACAAATCAGAAGAAAGATGGAAAAAAGATTGAAGAGGATTATGGGAGTGGAGAATGAGGCTGCCGTCTTAAGGTGAGTCATCTCTCTACAATAGGAGCATTTAAAGAGCCTGTTGAAGACGCCTAATGTAAGAACAGCCTCTAAAATGATTTTTTTTGAGGATTTATACTAAAATAAAATTGCAATAAAATAAAAAATAAAATAAAATAACTACCCCATAGTGATCCCTTGTAGAAGACACCTGATGTAAGAACAGCTTCTCAAAAGAATATTAAATTAAATTATTAAATTAAATTAAACTAAATCAAATTAAATTAATAATTGCCCCACAGAAACTCTGCAGATGCCTTGTTAAAAGACTCCTAATGTTAGGCCATGTCCACACGTACATGGGTATTTTTATAAACAGTTTTTCCTTCTTTCGTTTTTAAAAAAATCTCAGTCCACATGACTTTTAGAAAATCTTCACCCTGGCAGGCGTTTTCAAAAATGTTCAGTTTCAATGACCTGTTGCTGCGTTTGCGTGTGGACGAACGGCCTAACCGTGTAGAAAAAGCTGCGGTTTTACAAATAACCGCGTTCGTGTGGACAGGGCCTTAGACTATGATCTCAAAAGATTTTTTGATGATTTATTTTTTTAAATATGTCAATAATAAAATAAAATTGTAATGAAATAAAACAATAAAATACTCCATAGTGCCCCTGTGGACTCCTTGTTAAAGACCCCTGATGTAAGAACAGCATCTCAAAACGAAAAGTTTTTTTTATTTTCAAAATATGTAAATAATAAAATATAATTAAATAATTAAATAAATAGTAACTATCCTCGTAGTACCTCTGCAGACCCTTGATGAAGACCCTAATGTAAGAACAGCATCTCAAAAGATTTTTTTTTTTTTCAATTATGAAGTAAAGATGACCTTCTAGAAATCCACATGTGAACATCTATGCAGTGACTCTCATCCTTCTGGTTGAGAACAACCCACTGAGAATCTCACAGGTTTGCAGGATCTCCAGACTCACCAGAAGGGGAAGAGAGACCTGTGTGTGGACTTGTCAACATACACAGCAGCTGGATTTGCCCTAAACACCCCCACCTCAGAAAGTCAATGGGATGACCAGGTCTGCGCAATGTGATTTTCTGTTGTTACTGGGGGGAAAAAAAGAGGGGGAAAATGTTTTCTTTTGACCTCTGCGGTCCCTAACTTAACCACCCATTCCAGCCAATGCCCGCTACTCCCTGATATGAGACGGCGAGATAGAGAGAGAAATGCATTACTGCAGACCAGATGGGAACATTCCACATGACCAAACCAATCAATCACCTTGGTGGGACGCAGGTGCAGCACAGCCGTGCAGCAACACACCATTTCACAGTCTATCGGCCACAAACACATGGTCACCAATCAATGGCCCCCTGAGGACGCGTGCTTCTCCCCTACCCCACTGGTTCATGGCTGATGACTTCATAATCACACATCCCTCTCTCTCTTTTCTCCTCCTCTCACTCTCATTCCTCAGCGGAGGAGTGTGATGAGCTATCTAATAACTCTTTCTTTCACGCACCCACCGCAGATCTCGCCACGCTGGCCGATGACTCCCCTCGAGCTAACCCACGCAGGCTCACGTGTGCGTGAGACAGTCGCTTGTGGTCAGAGCTGATGCTGTGCATTGAGAATGCGGTGCAAAAACAGGAAGGCGGGCCGTTCTTTTATGTCCCAGGATGGATATCGCATCATCTGAGCCACATCAAAGGCTCTGCAGCTGGTATCAGATGCCAAGCAACTGTTAAACAATGGGGCCTCACTGGAAGGATGGAGAAGGATGAATGCAAGAGGGGAATTTTGATCCCACTTGGGCGGCGCACTCTCAAACTCACACACAAGTATGCTGAAATCTTATTTAAAGACTCATTCGAGTTGCTGAGAGACTCGGAGAGCAGAGAACAGGCATATGTCAGAAGGAATGAAAAAGTTGTCAGTATTAAAACATTTCTCTTTCATACTGGAGAAGTGTTTAGTAACACTTCTCAAGGTTCTGTCAGAGAGAAATTGTGTCACAGAGAGGGAAGCGTGTGAACACAATTCACTCTGTATGTGTGAAAGTGTGTTGGGGGCCTAGACGCTACCAACCCACAGGGATATTTTTAATACTGCTGGTGGAGTAGACACTGTACACACCAAAAGTATGTAAATATGTGAGCCTTGCAGCTTATACCACAGAATATAACAGCTGGAGCTCTGTATTGTCCAATGAGAAGCCAGGACTGGAATGACACATCTTATAATATAGAGGTACACTACTGTTCCAGTTTGGAGTCTGTTATATTATTATTTATTAATTTAATTTAATTTATTTACTTATTTATTTATTTTAAAGCATTACTATATTTATACAGGAAGGATAGATTAAATAGAGGAAAAGTAACAGTAAAAACTTGACAATATTACAAAATATTTCTATTTTAAATAAATGGCACCAAATCAGCATATTAGATGGATCCTGTGACACTGAGAACTGGATCAAATTCAGCTTTACCATCGCAGGAATAAATTACATTTCAAAATATATCAAAACAAATAATGGTTATTTTAAATTGTAATAATATTTCACAATATTACTGTTTTTACTGATTTTTTTAAATCAAATAAATTCAGCATTGGTGGGTATGAGATTTCTTTTAAAAACATTGATTTTACAAAATTTTACAGGCCCTAAACATTTGAACAGTATAGTGTACTTTAATGTCAGCAACTGAGACAACTAAAAGTATTTAAACATTAAACAATGAATTAAATGAATATTATACAATATGTATGGAAAATGTACTCAAAAAAGAAAACTTTAAAACAGAAAATGTTATAACACTGCCTGATTCATTAGCCTGATTGATTTTTATCTTTATTATTACCCGTAACTTGGCAATACATCCATTATTTCTCTGCCTTATTAAAGGGCAAATGTGGATGATGTGAGGCTGAAGGTGATCTTTATAAAAGTGTAGCAACTATACCAACTGTCATGAGCCAACTGCATTTGTATGTGTGTTTATTGTGAGGGTTTAAATCTTTTTTCTTCACAAACAATGACAGACTCTTGAAAGTGTATGTGTAGTTAATGCTGGAGTGCTGCTGCACTGAGAGTCTTACACACAGCCACTCATTCATGGGATTCATCTCTCCTCTCTGGATTAGATGTGGGGGAGGATGGGTTATTTCTAGGCAGACTGACTGCACGCTTACCACCTGAGACCCCAAGCCAGGTGTGTGTGTACATGTAAGTGTGTGTATATGTAAGAACAGCACCTGTGGGGCACAGCAGGAGCTCGGCTACACACAGGTGGGATCCAGAAGCCCTACTGTCCATCCCATGAGCCCCCTCTCATTTCAACAGGTCGTTCTGTAATTATCCTCAACACAGCCCTTTAGCCATCAGCCTTCAGAAGAACATATGCTCCAACATCGCTCCACACCGCATGCCTACGCGTGAAAGACTGTGGGGGAGATCGTCTTCCACTGGACACGGTGCCTGAAAATACCTCCAAACTGCTTTTTCTACACTGTAATGTTCTTCAATAGCTGTGATATGGTGAAAACCTGCAGTGGCATTATTGTAAATATACACAAAACAATAAGAAAAACACATATTAAACATTAAAAACATTACAATTTTGGATACAGATTAGCCAATAATTATTTTCAAGTCATGGGAAATAACTGATGTTTAATGTTTAATATTAAAATCTACACTATTTTATACATTCACACATCACAATAGTATAATGTACAGTATAAAAACTAAATATTTATTTTGAGATTCGCTAAAGATTTACATTTAAGTGTTACTTTATTATTAGTGTGTTTTTAGTGCTGAGCAGTATGACCAAAATCTGTATTGTATTTTTTGTGATTTTGGTTTACAGTGGATTATTTTACTGTCAGGAGTATGCAGAATAACATTGCAATGTTAAATATAAATGTACTATCAAAAAAGCTGATAACCCAATCAATTTGTAAAACTAACAATTTGGTTAATCTTTTAAGATTTAATCAAATGAAAAATTGTATAATTCTATTTATTTATATACATTTTTGGCAAGTATACCATTTAATTAAAACATGAAAGAAAAAGTTTGTGATACTGTGATAATGTTTTAATTGTATTATTATTATTATTATTATTACTACTACTACTTTAAGAAGTACATTCTACTGTGCAGCATTTATATAATTCTGCAATATAAACATATATATTGCATAACATAATATATTTTCTGTCATAATTTCTTCAAGTTAGATCAAACTTTTATTTATTTATGATTTAACGATCCTAAAACTCATTATCAAATGAAATAGTGATTAAACAATAACATACTCAATATCTGCCTACATCAATATCTGCCTACATGCATAAAATATCTGCAGGTTCACTTTAATTTTGACCAGTATGGCATCTTTTTCATAGAAAAAAGAAAAAAAAAGTACATAAGGACTAAAGTATGCTTTGAATAAAACTACAAAGTAAACTAAAAAAGATTTCTCTTCCTGAATTATTTTGTTGTTTTTATTACATTTTGTTTTATTGTATATAAGGGTGCGTTCACAGTAGTTCGGTTCTCTTGGTTCGTTTGGTCCAGACCAAAAAAGAAAACGATACATTTGGTCCTGGACCACTTAGTGTTCACACTGGCATTTTTGACAGCGAATCTAAAGATATCGAACCTAAAGGCACAGTGATACGTTCACAACCTGATTGGTCGGGTTGAATGACGTTTATTTCGCGACGGAACTCACCAAATACCCCAAACAAAAGCTGTGTTCGACTTAAAGCGGCGCTGCGCAGACTGATCGGTGTATGACATCAAAGTACCCAATCACCGATCGGTCTGCTCAGCGCCGCTTTAAGTCGAACACACCTAATGCCGTCTGCTGGACTAAGCGCGCTCATTGCTGCGTGTACTTAGGATTTTATTTTCACCACCTGCGAACTCACGAAGAGCCCATAAAAGGCACTTTACCTCATCGTTGCTCCACGTTTGCCCTCTGCTCATTTTGTTTTGGTTACACCGCGTCGTCAAATCATGTCGCATAGCGTCGTATCTTGTCATTACTTCCTGTTTCTGGTTCGTTTAGAAGTATTTGGTCCGTGTTGCATTCATACTTTACTCAAATGAACCGCACTAACAGAGCAATCGCACCAGGGTTCGTTTTAATCGAACCAAACATGGCAAGTGTGAACACACCCTATGATATTATTTTTTACTACCGTTACTGGCATCTTTTTTTCTTCACTGTTCTTCAATTGTATTGATGTTTTGGAAATAAGGTGTGTAAAACAATCATGCCAATAATGTACTTTGAAACTGAAAGCTGAAAGAGAGAGACAAAAACAGAAAGAGGGAAAGAGAGCGAGAGACTGAGAGAGAGATAGAGAGAAGTCTGGTAAAGTCATTGACAGCAGCAGGGTGCTCTGGTTACTTCCCAGGATTCTTTGAATAGAAAGCCCAAAAGAACCAAATTTATTTCAAATATAATTATTTATAATAAAGCAAAAGTGTCAGTTTTGATCAATTTAAAGCATCCTTGCTAAATAACAGTATTTTTTAAATCTTTTTAATCTTACAGACCCCAAACTTTCGAACAGTAGTATATAATCCAATTATATTTATACAAACAAATATATATTCAACATTGACACATATCAATATAAATCATAAAATTTTTTATTAAAATCTATATTAACGACAGAAATTTCCATGAATTCTTGGGATTTTGTGAATTTCCTTGACTTTTCCAGGCCTGGAAATCACAAGTTTAACATTTCCTGATATTTCCAGGTTTTCTTATACCGTGGAAGTTAAACTGGTAGTTAAACTGGTGACATGCTTATAGCAAGCCACCTTAATAAAAATACATTGGCTTTAACTGGACAGATACAACCACAGTAGCGCACATACAACGGGACTGCATTTGCGTCACCGTACTTGTCTAGCAAATGTTTCTGGCTTAAAGGGTTAGTTCACCCAAAAATGAACATTAGGCTGTGTTTTACTCACCCCCAAGGCATCCTAGGTGTATATGACTTTCTTCTAGGGTTGTGCAATATATCGAAATTATCGAAATATCGCAAATGTACATATCGCAATATGCATATTGCTACAGCTTGCAATATTTGGGGCCATGAACAAAAGACAAATTAAAGTGATTATTACGTTTTGAATATGGATATTTTTCTTACAAAAACGCATCGATTCGCTACAGGAGGCCTTTGTTCACCCCCCGGAGCCGTGTGAGAGACTTTTTTTTTATGGAAGGGCGCTTTTTATTTCAGGTCTTTTGGACTGAAGAAATGCAACACCCGCTGACTGAAATGATAGAGCTTGAAAGATCAAAGACAATTTTTAATATAACTCCAACTGGATTTGTCTGAAAGAAGAAAGTCATATACACCTAGGATGCCTCGGGGGTGAGTAAAACGCAGCCTAATTTTCATTTTTGGGTGAACTAACCCTTTAAGCTTTCAGTGTGGCATTAATATTTTTGTTGTTTTTGCAGTCACAATTTTTTCTCCTGCTTGTACGTTTGATAACAGAACTCTGTAGACGCGCTGACGCATTGTAGACAGATTAGCCCAGGCGGTAATTTCAGTCACCCCCAGTGGCCTGTGACAGCAGGGTTCCAGGACCATCAGGACCATATCAGCAGGGCTCTATCAGCTTTGCCGCCCTCCCCCGCACAACTCTGAGCTCTCCTGTCCCTCTGCGAACAGCCCTGCAGACATGAGCGCACCAGGCCCCAGCTGATCTCTGCAGCTGGCCAGCCTGCCTGCCCGCTCGCCTGACCCCCTCCACACAGAGGCCCGGGCCTGGGGAAGCCAGGGCAAGGGCGAATGACGGGTGGATGGATAGATGCGTGGATGTAAGGAAGGGAGGAGGGGCGTCGTTGGAAGAAGCAGCGAAGGAGAGGGATTTGTGGCCTTTCAGGCCGTCTTGGGCTCTTCACGCTTGGTTGAGCGCAGTAAACAGATAAGCGCACCCTGGAGCTCGGCATAATGACCAGCTACATCCACTACACTTCACACTAGTGCCACCAGACTCCCACCACTACAGATGTCTGCTCTGAGCCTGTGTCAGCACACATTGCTTCCAGCATCTTAAACACTCCTGTGTGTGAGTGGCTAAAGTTGAGGCTGCTCAAATGTCCTGAACAGTGCCTTGTTAAAGTATTCACAAGGGCCGTTCACACAGTACATGCTGTTGCATTCAAAAACAGCTAGATGCAGTGCAGTGACAGGGAAGAGAGGCGTTTAAAAAAAAAATAATGTAACGACACAGCAATTTAAAAGCAGCACTCATGGCGTGAGATGCTGAAAACAGCGAGTTACGCTGTGACGCAAAGACATCTTTCTAGTGCATGTTTATATAGGTCTGCAACAACTAATTGATAATAATCAACAATGAAAAGAATTAACACTGAATGTGATTATGGATTAATGACATCAAAACAATTACAAGTCACATCACTTTACAGCAGCAAAGAAACGATTTTCCATGGACAAATCAATAGTTCAGTTATCAAAATAATAATTACCAGCAGCCCTATTTATATAGGTCAACTATTTAGAACACAGTGTGAACAGTCCAGTTAGAGCCAGTTAAAACAGGTGTTTTAGCATTAAACATATACTAGACAAACCATCTTTGACCACTGCGCCACATAATGCTGCTTTTTCAATGTACTTTAAGATGCCGTGTCAAGAAGTTATTTTGAAGAACTGATAATAGCATGTGCTTAGAGGTGGTGTCTTTAAATGTCTCTAAAATTTGAGGACTTTTTATTTTTAAAGAAATTAAATTCAGCAAGGATGCATAAAATTGATCAAAAGTGACAGTAAAGACTTTTATTATGTTACAAAATATTATTTCAAATAAATGCTGTTCTCCAGCATCAAAGACTGGTGTAATGGCAGCTGAAAATTCAGCTTAAAATATATTAAAACAGAAAACAGTGTTGTAATAATAGTTCACAATATTACTGTTATTTTTTGTATATTTTCTGCATTTTTTACCAAATAAATACAGTCTTGGTAAGCATAGGAGACATTAAAAACATTTAAAAATATTACTGACCCCAAACTTTTGAATGGTAGTGTATGCAAACACAAAAGGAGGTTCATTATGACATAATTGGAGGTGTAGGGGGAAGACAGACATGCTTAATAGGGTGCATTAGTGAGCAGAGAGAGGAAGGAATAATTGACCAGCAGGAGGAGGATAAAATGTAAGTATACAGGGAGGAGGTAGAGAGAGAGAGAGAGAGAGAGAGTTCTCGAATGCACCTGCGGCCCTGCTGTGTTGTAAAGCTGCTGTACGGGATCGTGCACCTGAGCAGCACCTGGTCACAATCAGAGTGCCAGCCAGAGGAGCGGCCCTCAGAGGCCCCACACCTACACCTGCCTCTACCGCTAAACACCAGGGAACCAGAGCACAGTGTACAGCTTCATGCTCAACCTTAAGGAATAATTAAACAGCATATAAATAAATATTTCACATGCAGCTCGAGATACGGACAGATTAGCAGAGCACTGGGACAAATCTATTTTTCTTTCCCTCAGCTGAACAAAAGGATAGCGAGATGCATCTTGGCATCTCTGTGCTGCTCCTCTTGTGTACAAAGAAAAAAAACAAAATAACCGGGCTACAAAACGCTGTGCACACTTTGCGTTGTCACTAAATGACTGCATAATTTCATTTCCTGGAAAGCCATTAGGTTTCATCAAAGCAGATGAGAAACAGATGAGAACAATTCTCTTATGCATGGAGAATTCATTTAGTGGCACGGCATGCGCGGGAGCTCCACGCTAACACCACAAGCACTGCAGGCAGAAAGTTGGGATGCAAATTTCAGAAATAGTGTGCCATTCCACAATTATTTTGCACATGGCGTAAGCGCGCCAAGAGAGATTAAATGACTGCAAACCACCTGTGTGACACACTCAAAAACAATGCGCTACTCCAAGCATGCAGCCAAAACTGCAGTATATAGAGCGATATGAACTCTATATACTGATATGAACTTCTCTAACTGAATATATAATTCCTGCTGAAGGATATGGCCTTGCTGAGAGTTATACTGTAGTTTTAGACTCACAAACTTTTAGACTCCTAAAAACTGTGCTGAAACTACTGAATCTCTGGTCCTCATTCAAAAATGTATCAAACAGGGATGCACTTAAATTTACTAAACAAATAAAATACTAAGAAACTAAAATAGACTGATTGTAATCACTACAAGTGAATGTAGGCATCACAACATCATAATGTACATAATGTCATTTTGATATTAGCTAAAGATTATATTTAAAATTATTAGTAATGCTGCTGACCAATAAAAACTCATTTAGTTTGTAGTTAAGCCACAAATCAGCATATTAGAATAATTTCTGAAGGATCATGTGACACTGAAGACTGGAGTAATGGTTGCTGAACATTCAGCTTTGTCATCACAGGAATAAATTACATTTCAAAATACATTCAAATAGTAAGCAGCTATTTTAAACTGTAATAATATTTCGAAATATTACTGTTTTTATTGTAATTTGAATCAAATAAATGCAGCCTCGGTGATCAAAAACTCTTACTCACCCCCAAATAAAATCTTGCTGTGGAAATTGTATATAATATGTAATGTAATATAATATATTGGTTAAATAAAACTAAAATAAAACAATAATACATGATCACCAAATTTAATTACAGAAATTAAAACATTTATTTTACACAATATTTGCTCAAATTTGACAAAAATATTGGAAAACAAGAACCAAGCAATATGTCAGAGTTACTGTTGTGTGATATCTATCACTAGTGAAGCTGAGAATGTGAGTCGCCTTTCACACAGTTCATCTTTGCTTTCTGAGGGCCAGAACAACAGCAACACATGAACAATATCTACTGCCCTCTTTATACAACGCTCCTGGGAAAGGAGTGTTTAGGTGCCAACAGGGTGAGAGATGGCTTCTTCTCTGGGGAAGAGACGGGGATGGAGATTTGAGCTGCGGGAGCGCTGGTGAACCTTCTAATGTCCCAGGCGAGGAACACAAGCTCCTGGGTTACATTAGGCCAACTAATAGATTTTATCTAGCAGGCGATATCACACGTGCGCAATCACTAGATGTGTCTTCTGAGATCAGCTCTGAATAACACAGCTTAATATAGATGTGTACAGAAGCCCTGAACCCAGCAGAAGAAATCCAAGTCTTACGAATCACTTCAGTAGTGAACAGGGCTGTATATGTGTGTGTGTGTTTGTGTGTGTTCATGCTGCTAATAATAAGCAGATTATATTTAATAGAACAGAGAGGATGTGCGGCAGGCCACAGGAACGTGAGTGTATCCACAAGCCAGTCTGCATTGTTAAAAATATAGACAGGCACATGGACTGAAATGCTGGCGAGTGACAAACACACAGTCACATGCTCAAACACACATACACACCCACACACACACACACACAGACTTGCTTATGGTTATTAAATCAAATGGACTAATCTAAACCAGCTGAAATCTTTCATGAGTGGCTTGCGGAAGAACAGAACAGTAAAAAGAGAGAATTTCTCAGATACAAGGAAGCCCGGAAATGTCCTTGTGATATCTTTTGTCTCTCTTTGATGCTCAGCCATCAGTGTGACTGAAAGCAGAAATCCAGAATTCCACAATGAGATGGTAACTTCAGTGGCTTCATCATCAGACATCATCTTCTCTTTCATCTCATCAGAGAGTATGTGTAGTCAAAAAGTCAATACATGTCATCTTGAAAATAAAACCAGGAGGCTTTATGAAAAAAATAAAAAACAGTAAAAAAGAAGACAAATGCTAAAGATGAAACTAAGAGTAGCAGTGGGGTGTTTGACTGATGAGGTAAAGTCAGAGTCACTGAACGCTAAAGGTCACGGATGACTTTTTCCACATTTTCTGTGCTGATTTGGAGGGAAAATATGCAGATTCGTCTTAACAGATTTAAAGTCACAATATAAGGGACTTTAATATCTTTTCCATGTTCTTATGTGATAAACCAGTAGTAGAGCAGTACACTTTGTTGAGCCGCAACTCACTATTTCTGCTGAACAAATTTTACATATTACCACTTTAGCATGCTTTTAGGTCATGATGAAGTGCGTCCACACTGCTGAAATGTTTACCTGTTGTGACTTATCCACATTTTGTGAACAAAATAAATGCTGACACTGTCAAAACACAACATCTGAGAAGCGCTGATTAAATGTCACTGTTTTGGTCAATGGTTTACGCTATAAAACTATTTCGTTGAAATTTTGACAGCATTAACAAAAAAAATTGTCAAAATGTGAATGCAAAGAGAACTGTATGAATCATGGCAGCTAATTCTGCAGCTTTCCATGCAGTTTTGCAGCCACAGATTTAGTTTGGCCCTGCTGATGACTGTTTAACACAATGCTTTCTGGAAAAAGGTTCACTGGAAATGAGCGTGACCCGACAGACCAGCACTAAACTCCAGCAGAGGTGAGCGTTTTGCCAGGAAACACAGCTTCCTGAAATCATGTATGTGCATTATTCCCATCTAATGCAAATCACAAGCTTCCCTTGAGCTGCAAAGCAACAAGCTTCACCTTAGATTTCAGGAAATTTACAGCAAAACACATGTCCAACTGATTGCAGCGTTTTTTTTTTCCAATGAGTATTCAATTTAAAACTCATGTTTTGTTGTAGACCGTTTCATCAAGTCTAAAGCCAGACCAGCTCTATCTGTGCCAACTGTTACCCATGGAGTTTGGAATGTCAACAAAGTACTAAACTAATTTGTCTTTTGTGATGGTAATCTGTTTGACCAGTAAATACTGGCTGCGCTGAAGAAGCAGGATTCTCTACGTGCATGCAGATTTCTTCTTAATCTAAAGCTGCATTAAGCCTTATTAAATATTGCTTAAAACTTCAACATAGTCATCATTATGCAACACACTCCAGCCTCACATTACAAACAGACATGCACACATGCAAGCACGGGCTGTGCACTACGGCTGACTGGTTAATGTTATTTCAAATTGATTATAGGGTTAAACTGTGCTACAAATTATGTTTAGGCTCCTGAAAATGGAACAGAAATAGTTTATGTTTTGCAGAACTGAATTTATATCGGACAAGGTTTGTGATTACAAATGACTCGATGTCATCGGCTGCTGCACTGGAGGATTGTGTACAGCACAGGATGGTTTTAGCCGTCACAGTGTGGGTGCCACGTGCAGGCAAAAAGGCGAGGAGGATGCTGGGTAAGAGGATTGAAACAGAGCACCGGCACGTGCGACGCAGACTGACTGACCTCTGACCTCGACACTCTCATGGGCTTTCTTCAAGCAAACACAGACACATGCAGAAACACACACTGCCACATTCACTAACACCTACCCATGGGGTCTAAATGCACCATATAGGAAGATGATGCAACAAAGCGAAATATCTATTCATTCAGAGACCAAGCTCAAAGGTAACGTGCAGTAAAGGCGGACACGGATCACATTCTGCTATTATCATCCGATAGCTCTACATAAGCTCAAATCCATTGCAAACTAAGCAGAAGAGAGTGTGACCTTTAAAATGGATCTCCATTATTCAGAACAAGCAGCAGTTACTCTAATTAAAATGTTATGTCAAATAAACAGTCATTACCAGCCAACTGCCTAGCACTATAAACTGTAACAAGTTCATTATCATACACAATAGCTGACCCCAGGTAACCCCAAGCTGCTCTCAACATGTCATACTTGGAACCTCAACCGAGGTGGTACTAAAAAAAGTACCAGGTACCAGGTACTGTACCCAGTGGAAAACCCCCCAAAAGTGAACCGTACCGAGCCGTACCGTGCCGTACCATGCAGTGGAAAAGCGCCATTAGAGAGCGCATGGAACCGGGTCAACGCATGCAGCCCCCACAGGCATATTTAAGACTACTAAATGAAGCATTCAAATTAAACCGCTTAATGGGATAATGGTTTATGAAAGCAAATCAGAGGCATTTCTTATATTAACGTCGTAGACAAACAAGGTTATACATGTGTTAAGATTCTAGTTTAAATGAGGCTACATTTTATGTGTCTGAATTAAAAAGCGAGATTCGAGAAGGTTTTATCAGCCGCAAACAGTTTGAAAAGGTAAACAAACAAGTGCCAGCCAACGATTTCTATTTCCTTCAAGAAGCTGCAGACCACCGGGATTTTCTCGAGATAATCCACTTAGATTACCACGGCTCTGTTTTTAAACGGCACAAGCAAGAAAAATAAATGGGTCACATAAACCCACGAATAACTCACAGGCCAGGGTTCCCTCAGAAATGCCATTCGTGTGATGGTAATGCTTAATTGTATTACATTCACATTCGAGCTCTGCCTTATTCATTGGTGAATAATAACCTTTCAGAGATGATTTAATGAGGTTGCTCCGGAATGGGTAATTCCATGTAAATCCCAGATATTACTGCTGAAATTCAATTTGATAAGACTCGGTCTCCTCGTCCAATCCCAGCAAGATAGCGCAGACAATTTAGCTGTGCAATCAGATTGTCTAATTCCCTGACACATCATTGTTCCAGATCATTTCCATATTTTGCTACTTATAGGCATAATTAGTGCTGCATCAACAGGACAGAGGAAAACTAAACATCCTCTCTACCTCCACCATGCACACACACACACACACAAATGCAGATCAATTGGTAGAGAGATAACATTTTGTTTCGGTGGGCTTCGTGCAGTGGCACCCATCCGTAAACTTGCCACCTTACATGGCAACCGGTCTCCAGGGTGATGCTACAAAGAGCCGGGGTTCAGCAGCCCATAAAGCTGTCATGTGTGAACACATCACAATAGCAGCAGACAGAGAGACCTCAGATCTAACAACATCCATCAATCATGTTCAAGGGATAAACAGCCCATTGTGACTCTAATCAAGCCATTTTGTCTGATAAATATCTCAGAAAATGCAATTTTTAAATCATTATCTTAATCACCTTTTGAACAAAATACAAATAAAATGTACAATTTAAAGCCTTGGTCACCTCGACTGTCATGAAAAATAGTAAAAACAAACACCTTAATAAACAAATGACACCCTGCTTATTAATAAATTAAATTCTGGCATGAAATATCTATAACATACTGATTACAGATATGCTACTTTATGGGAAAAAGGACTATCTTTAAGAAAGACAGCACCGAGGAAAATAGTTATAGATTCAGCAATAGAAGCAATACAATGTTCACTTCACAATGACAAAATTATCCGCAACATCAACATACAGAAATAACCGTGTGCAATTTTCAGAATCTGCACTGCACGTCATCTTGATGCTGAATTATGTGTATTATGCTTTGCTTCTGTGGAGTCAGCAAACAAGCAGTAAAAAACAGCGGGCCAAACAAGCACAAACTCACAAGCTGATACAGATGGAAAATTACATTTTTGGAAGCAAAAGAGGAAGTGGAGCAAGTTAAGTAGAGTTTCACACACCTCTTCGGAAAGAGGAGAGAGATTTGAGAGAGTCCGTGGCTGAGGGGGTTTGTGTGTGTAAAATGATCTTTGGCCCATCTGTTTGTTTCACTACCACCTCCTGAAACCCCTCCTTCTCTCTCCTGCTCTCTCTCTCTCCCTTCCTTCCCTTCCCTTCTCACTCTCCCCTGCAAAAAAATGCAGTGTGCCACAGGAAGAAGTCGGTGGCTTTTCTGCCAGCTAGCAGACAGTCTTTTGTGATGGAAAACTGTACTGATGGTGTGACTTCCACCATGGGGGAGGGTCAACTTCTGAAGACAGTCACACCGCAGGACAGATGCTAAAGAAAAATTAATATAATATTGCATTATACCATATATAATAATACAATATATAATGAATTATATATAAAATAATTAATGCATTTCTAATACTACATTATTATATTATTAATCAGTGTAGTCTGTGGTCAATTCATGAACGAATTACTAATTAATGAATGCATAAAAAAGATTCTTCAGTGGATCTGTCAGCGCAGTTACTGAATCTGACTCACTTACTGAGTGAGTCATCATGACTTTCATGTCTGATTTAAAAAACAGGTTTTAATGACTTTCATGTCTGATTTAATTAAACAATAATTTATTTATTATAAATAAAACTTAATCATTTTGAAATGTCTATTTTACAAAACTTAATATATAACCATTCAAACGTTTAGAGACAGAAAGCTTTTTTTTTCTTTTGGAAAATAATTTTTATTCATCAAGGATGCACTAAATTGTTTAAAAGTGACAGTGAAGACACTTACAATGTTACAAAATATTTCTATTTCAAATAGTTGCTGTTGTTTTGAAATTTCTATTCTAACATAAGGTATTCTAACATACCATAGAATGATTTCTGAAGGATTATGTGACACTGAAGACTGGAGTAATGATACTGAAAATTCAGCTTTGTTAGCACAGGAATAAATTACTCTTTCATTGGTTTCTATTTTAATACAAAATATATTAAAATAGAAGACAATTTATTTTAAAAGATTTTAAGATTTCCCACTTTTACTGTTTTTTACTGATTTTTTTTTATCAAATAAATGCGTTCTTTCTTTCAAAAACATTTTAAACTCTTTCTGACCCCCAAACTTCTGAATGGTATTGCATAGAATTATTTTTTTTATTTATAATCTTTTACAATAACATTAAAATAAATAAATATGTCAGTGTGCAAATACACAACATCCTCACCCATCTCTGCCACTTCCTGTGGTGACTGCCTTCAGAGAGAAGAGCCTGATCAGTCCACACATCGCTAAACGGATTGATGACAGAAAGACGGGTGTGAAAGAGAGACAGGGTCAGAATCACCTTGGATACTCACCCATTATGCTGGAGTTCATGAAAGGTGTTGGGGACAATCCTTCATGGGACACTAATCGACTGTCACTCAACTGATCAGCATAATGAGTGCTGTCTCCAAACTCCTGGGGGAAAGAGATCACAGCATTAAACACATTATTAGCTGGACCTGCTAATTGAGTGCTATGACACTCTTCTAATTACTGGGGGAAAAGAGGGGAGCACGACTGGTCAACTGTCCCCTGAAACGATCGATATTTCCCCACTCTCCTCATTAAAAAACACTTTCTTCAAAGTCTTTGATGAATTTCATTAAAAGGGCAAACAATGCCCTGAAGAGAAGACAGCGCTTGTGCTGTGATTGTGTAATTGTAATAAAGTTAATGGGGCACAAACAACAACAAAAGAAGCCATTTGCATTCATCAACAAAATTCATGTCACATTAAAACGGTTTGTTTGATTCCATGCTCTTGATTGTTAGCACAGTGCCATTCCTAAGGATCTAACAATAATTCAGACATTTCTTTTTTAGTGTTCTAAGCAAAGAGTAACTTATTGTTAAGATCACAACTAGTGAACATCTTTAGAGATGCTTCTAGAAGTTTCTAGCTCAGTTGTAAATGCCGTTGCTAGGCAACATTTTTGCTTTGTGTGGCAATCCTACCTTTTGTCACTCTTCATTCATGATAACATTTCTATGTGGTATATTGTTAAAAAAAGTGCTAGACCGGTAAGGATTTGTGTGCATGCAAAGCGGTGGTACGACACATCAGAAATGACATAAAACTGATGAAGTGACATGTTTACTAGAGCTCGTTACAGATCATGTCTTTATGCCAAAAGCCTGCTTGTACTTAAAAAGTAGAATAAATAAGTCAGGTTCTCGCCTCGACAGCTGAGGTCTGCCCTTTCATTACCGTTTTCAGCTTTGGGGGGCTTAGGTCTATATATCGGTCACAGTATGGGCCTTTAAAACTCAGAGTCCCCCCAATAAAAGATACTCTGTGGCTGTGTTAATCCTGGAGCTGGTGAAAATCCACCTGGCGCTACAGTCAAATGTGTTCCCCAAACCATATTAACTCTCTCCTGAGGGGCCTACAGCTGTCGGCTGTCCATTACTGTGGGCTTTTCCTTGTCCACTTTCAACCAAAAAAATGTATCGCAGACTATTACGATCCATGATTTTTTTGTGTCTGTTTTCCAAACGGATGGCGCTTGAGTAATTTCAAAAGCGATGGAGTGTTGCGCGGGGCAGAATCGATGCAGAGAGGTTCCCTATCGTGTTCCTGCCGTTTGTGTTAATAACGCTATGAACTGCCTATATGGCTTCTCCCTTGAAGAGAAACAGTGGGAGGGGGTGGCAGGCGAAAAACAAGCACCCCAACTGCACTGTTCTCCCTAGCAATTTGGTATGATTTAGTAAGCTTTCCGACTGAGGGTAGCACACAGATGCAGGCACATGTATGCACTAATATAATTACAGGGATAGCTCACCCAAAAACACAAATTCTGTCATCAATTGCTCAACCTCATGTCGTCCCAAACCCGTAAGACTTTTGTTAATGCTCTTAACAAAAAGGTAGATATTTTTAATGAAACCTGAGAAATTTCTGTCCATCCACTGAAAGTCCTTTCACCCAAAACTTTTAAGCTTCAAAAAGTTCAAAATGATATCATAAAAATAATCTATATGAATCGAATGGTTTCAGTTGAATTCATGTCTTCTTCATATGGAAGCCTGTTTCCGTCACTGAATAAAAAATAAAAGGTAATTGAAACTTTTAATTTCACAATTCTGGCTTCTTCTTTTTTTGTGTGTGATATAAACTCACACTTTATAAAATAAAGTCACAATTGCGTGTTTCACAATTTCTGACCTTATGACTAGTTTATATCACACAATTCTAAGAAAAGAGTCAAAATTGCGAGATGTAAACTTGCAATTGTGAGGGAAAAAAAGTCAGAATTGTGTGATTAAAAAAAAAAATAGGCAATTACCTTTTTTAGTTTTTATTCAGTGGCAGAAATGGGCTTCCATATCTTCACCTTATATTATAAACAGATTTAATTTAGGCTTTTATGTATTTGCGTGGCATGTGAAAACAACCCTCACTCTGGTTCTTGTGGAAGTTCAAACATGCTTATAGGTTTGAAACGACATGAGGGTGAGTAAATGATGACAGAATTTTCATTTTTGGATACACTATAACACTCTTTATCATCCATATTGTCCTTCCTAGCCTTTTGAGTCTGGCCAATGGCTGCTCTCTGAATGTCAGAAAAGGACAGTGGATGGGAAGCTGAGATGATGAGGAGAACGGTGAGACCATTAGATCATCAATCATGCTGCCTTGTGATCTCAGAATGCGCTGTTTGTTGCTCATGCTCTCGCTGTCAGCGGCAAATGGTTAGTCTGGTCTAAATAACTGCCATGTTGCTGCTTAAGCATGCAAACCAGCGCTCTGTTCAAGAAAACATCTCTCAGATGCTCCTTCGCATCCCAGGTGAATGCCCTGGTCCCGTTTTAAGGCGTTGGGGATGGGTGATAGTGGCATGATGGACGGGAGCGAGGCACTGTGGGACAGCGGAGTGCGCGGCAGAGGTGGTGCATGCGGGTTGGGCTGTCAGATGGGAGGCCTGAAGCCACGGCTGCCCAGGATGTGATGCCTGGCTGTGGGCCAAGGTCAGCTAGCCGGGGCTCCAGTCTGTTCACAGTCCACTAATCACACGTGTGCAGAGAGGCAGAAGGAGAGAGAGAGAGTGGCTCTTGTGAAAAAGAGCCTGCTTAAAATGGTTCACAGTTTTGTGTGAGAGAACAAGGGAAACATTAGTCGATAGGATCCCGTGCTCTGCGCAGGTAACACAGAAATACAGAAAAGCCGTAGCCCCTATTTAGTTATCTGATAGGAGATCTGTGTGTAGCAAGACTGTGAAAAAGTAATGTGACGGATAAAGACACTGATTAAATCTAGCAGGTACTTCACAGCAACCGGCTGCAGCTCTGCTAAAGCTCTTGTGGCTTTTTAAGGGTAAACCACAAAAGACTGAGCTAGATTCTCACGATAAGATCAAACCTCAGATAATAGCTTTCTAACTTTGTTGTTGGCCGTAAGCAATGGACACTGCTGCGAACCAATTAATATCAAGAAGTAAGTTTGAATAGTAACTTGTAAGTGTACAGGCTGGAATACACTACACAACTTTTAAAATCTGTTTAGAGTTTAAAACGCTACTCATCATAGATTTGCCAATGTTGTAAATCGTTATAGAACAAAAACTGGGCATCAACGACCTAATGTACTTAATGAGGGTCACACACTATCAGACATTCAAGTCGTTGCAAATACAACAAACGCATTTAGAAATGTGTTCCTCGTTGCTAGGACATGCATGACGAATGAAAACTATTTGTTCTAAAATTGGCTCAAAATATCAAATGTTTGAAATCATCCGACTGGAAGGAATCATAGTCAGATGCTAAAAAAAAATGAGAGAGCACAATAATACACTACACAATTTTTCTGGTTTTGATTTTTAGAAACTAGCACATGTCCAGAAAGAAAACCGGGGCAAAAATTGTTGTATAGTGTATAAATATCTGCTGGTTTTCTTCTAACTCTGGGGTCCTCTGAGAAATGTAATTCTGTCCGGATAAGAACGTCTGTGATTACGGTATATGTTTTTTTTCCCACAATGCTTTTCCTCATTTAATCTGACCTTTGCTGAATACTGTAACTAAACAAAAATTTCCTGTTGCACTGCCTGGTACACATTCAATATGCATTTAAACCTTTCACAAATTTCTGAGCTAAACAATGGCTGGTGGTCCGAGTACTGCTGACATCTAATCTGATATAAAAAATAATCATCATTTTAATACATTCCTTCACTTAATTACATACACTATAATTCAAAGGTTTGGAGTCGGGAAGATTTTTAAAATGTTTTTGAAAGAAGTCTCTTATGCTTACCAAAGTTGTATATATTGATAAAAAAACAACAACAGTAATATTGTGTAATATTATTAAAACAACTGTTTTCTATTTTAATATAATTTAAAATGTAATTTGTTTCTGTGATGGCAAAGCTGAATTTTCAGCATCATTACTCCAGTCTTAATAAAAATCCTGTCTGATTAGTGCCAAACTCAAGTTTATAGGAAATCTCACCATTCTCTGGCCTAAAACATGCCATGCAGCATTGGACATGGATTCATCACTAGGTATAAGGGGTAAAGTTATGGCCATTCACGCAAATAAGTGCTGCAATTTTTTTTTTTTAACTGGAGGCACTGACTTGGAATTATGATGATTATATTTCAGGTCGAATGCTTGGGAAATGACAAACACTTATGTTAATTTCTCTTTGGAAACCCAAGTACTCAAACACACACACACACAGATACACACAGTATTTCAGTACAGTTAAACAGTTTGATTGTGTTCATCTGATGTGTGTGTGTGTACACACACTGAAAAGAGGTGCAAATAGCTGTCTGCTGATCCCATCCCCAGCAATGTCACAACCACTAATTTCCATGCACCTAGAGCAAAGATATCTCATGCGTCTCCGTCTTATAATTCAAATCAAGCCGCCGGCAAAGCCATCGCCTGTAGAAGTGCGAAGAGGAAGGGCATCGGAAATAAACAAGACAATGTGGTGTGAGAGCCTCTGACATTTGACTGATTTCTGATAGGAAGTGACAGGAGATTGACATGAAATGAAATTCATACAGGGCACCCTGAACACACCATCGTGGAAAAGACAAACAAACAAATAGGAAGCGAGAGATCTTCACAATCTGCACTAAGGTTGAGCGCAAAATAAAAATCACAACCATGGCTGATTTTTTTTCTTCTTATTTTGATGAGGTGGATATGATTTGCATGCATGAAAATCAATCTGAGCTTATGGTATGTCTGAAATGCATCAATGCTTCCTGCACCAAATGCGTACAGTCACACACACAGAGCCTGGGAAAAAAAATCAACCATTTGTTATTTGTCATGAATACCACTAATATAATCATAACGTCAAGTAGGCTGTATGTGCACTTTCATCAGTCTCTTCTAACAAAATGAATAATAAAAAAAAAACATTTCCTTTTTTTTGTCGTGCAGGAAAAAACAAAGATATTTTCTTTGCTGTGTTCTTTGAGTGGAACAGCTGTTCGTAATGCTTCTCAACAGTCAAAAAGAAAAATTAGAGAAAAGCTTTTTTCAGAATGTTACTAAGAAAATGGGGGGGGGGATTTCTTTCAATATGGCCACCCCTCAATTAACTTTCAGATATAAAATCTACCACTGTATATATACTACTGTAAAATTCTGTAAATCAGTTAAACAAGTTAGTATGTATTTCAAATAAATGCTATTCTTTATTCATCAAAAATGTATTACTGATTCTACAAACATATTAAGCAGCCCAACGGTTTTAAACATTGATAATAATAAGAAATATTTCTTGAGCACCAAAATCAGCATATTAAAATGATTTCTGAATGATTATCAATGCAGAGTGGAGTAATGGTTGCTGAAAATTCAGCTTTGCCATCACATTAACGAATTACCATTTTTACAGTATTTTTGATAAAATAATTCCAGATTGAGCATACAAGACTTCTTTCAAAAAAAATTAAACAATCTTACTGGCCCCAAATTTTTTGAATGATAGTGTGTTTATACTTAACAGTATCTCACTGTAAAGTACATGTATTGTCTTTTTAATTCAAAAAAAGCCACCTTAAAATACAATGAAAAACGGTTAAAGTATGTCCGCAGAAGTCTTTGCATAAAGCATCATCACATTTGATTACATTTTATTTAAACACTTATTTTTCGAATGATTATCAATGCAGAGTGGAGTAATGGTTGCTGAAAATTCAGCTTTGCCATCACATTAACGAATTACCATTTTTACAGTATTTTTGATAAAATAATTCCAGATTGAGCATACAAGACTTCTTTCAAAAAAAATTAAACAATCTTACTGGCCCCAAATTTTTTGAATGATAGTGTGTTTATACTTAACAGTATCTCACTGTAAAGTACATGTATTGTCTTTTTAATTTAAAAAAAGCCACCTTAAAATACAATGAAAAACGGTTAAAGTATGTCCGCAGAAGTCTTTGCATAAAGCATCATCACATTTGATTACATTTTATTTAAACACTTATTTTTCTTTTTATCAGTTATCAGTTGCATATGTCAAGTAAGCACATCTACCAACAAGCTTACAAACAAAGTGTCTTTCTAAATGATTTTTGGAGGAACCAGACTCATCTCTCAAAAGTGATATTATGTTAATATACATCCTGTAAGCAAATCAGATGCTAATGTTTCATTTGGTTGAGGACAGATAACTCTGAATTGGACTAACTGGCCACCTGAGGCCCATGATGTTTGGCTTGTCCTCTCATCCATACCTGTCCAAAACACAGATTCACAACTCCATCAAATCATGCACACTCAATAATACACCTTTAACACAAAATGAATTTATATATATGTTTATATTATAACTAAAATAGCGTAATAAAATAAACTAAATCATGTGGATCATGTCTCCTGATCATGTCTCCTTTTTCACTATTGTTAATAAAGAAGCGAAGAGAAATGTAATAGATTAGGGTATTTTTAGAAAGAAAAACATGTCTACAAACTGTGTTCTTTGCAACATCAAAAAAAAAAGAACTATTTAATAATGCAAACTAATTAATAAAAGAAGCTAAAAGAACAGTACTGCAATCAAGCAACAATATAAGGAATGCAAGCAGAATCACTACACATCTATTGCAAAATAAAATAAAACATACATTTTAGAAGACATAAAACTACTAAAAAGCCAATACAAAATATTATTAAACACTACAATAGTATATAGATAATGCTAAAATAGCAAGGTTTTTTTGTTTGCTAATGTAATTACCGATCATTTCAAATAAATAATTGAGTCTGAAAATACTAGAGAACAAAACACCTGGTGAAACTTTAAATGGTCCCAGCGCAGCGTTCTCCTGTATTCTGCTGCATTTCAGTGGAACAAAATGATCTCATATATTATTTACTTACGCATTCACTGACTGACAATTCAAATGAATGTATTTTCTAAAATGAAAACGAGGGAGGGCTCAGTGTTTCCCATCGTCGTTCTCAGCCTGACTTATGAACACACTTTCCAGGGCCAATGGCCGACGCTACAGGACACGTGAGGAGTGGAAATGTTGAGCTCATGGCGAGTGGTCATGTCCAGCACAGCTCTCTTGGCAGGAGTAAAGAAAGAGTGCAGCAGAGCTGTTAATCCACTACACTTCCATTCAAAGGCTGCACTTTACAAGCCGGCCACGGCGCGTCATTTATTTTGCTTTGCATAAATCACTTTCAAAAACGCATCGCTCCCTCTCCCGTGCTGACGCTCTCGTGCCGGTGCAGCCGGGCCGCTCGGAGTTGTCAGTGATGTATTGCTGAAGCTCGTCAAAATAGCTGAGCGCTGAAAGTTTGATAAACCTCATATTTTACAATGCCTCTCGGTCCCAAAAGACAGCCACAGAAAACACAGAAACGAATAAATAAATAAAAACATAAAGTTGACACAATTGACTTGATTCAACATCTGGTACGTGATGAACAAAAACAATATCTGGCTTTGAAAATGACATTTCGCTGAGGCTGTTGGGTAAAGATATATGATTGCTGGCTTCTTCAGGCTGTTTGAGCCAATATTGTTGTGCAGGTAACAACATTCCGTTCTTCAGTCTCATGTATGAGCCTCGAAATTGCAGAGGAAGAAAACATCAATATCTCTCCACGCTATTGATAATCCATGTTTGTCATTTCAACAATTCTTTCTTATCTGATTCCAGCCCATTATAACCTGCAACATGGATCAAATGTGAGTAAACAATCAGGGGGAAATTATGGTGGTCTTTACACAAACGCTGAGCAGAGGGTCTCAAAAAAGCATCTCAAATAAATGTAGCGTTATTTTCATAATAATGCAAAACTGTAAGTGATCCTTGTACTGCATGTCTGAGCATGATATAAACTCAAATCAGTATCAGCTGAACATTTGCATACAGAGGACAAGCTATTTACAGAGAGAAAGACAAGTTTGATTGCCGTTTACTGCTCTATCGATCTATTTATACATCCATCCATCCCTTTTTAACCTATTTATCTTTTTTCCCATTCATTTTTTTTCCATCTGTCATCCATCTTTCTTTTAATCTTTTCTTTTCTTCTTTTCTATCCTCATCTTTCTTTTCTTTCCTTCCATCCATCATATATTTATTCATCCCTCGTTTTGTTTTTCCTATTCTTTATTATTTCTTCCCATCCATTCACCTTTTTTATACATCCATCATGCTTACAATATCCACCCTTTTCCCATCTATCTATCTATCTATCTATCTATCTATCATTCTAACCTTTTTTCTTTCTTACATTCATCCATCTTTTTCCTATTCATCCATCAATACATCCTTTTTCCACCCATCCTTTTATTCTTACTTCTTTCCACTCATCCATCCATCTTTTCATATCCATCCTTCCTTATTTATCATCATCCATCCATCCATCTTTCTTTTTTCCATCCACCCTTCTTTCTCTTTTCCTTTCTTTCAATCATCTTTCTTATTTCCTATTCATCGTCCATAAATCCTCTTTTCAATCATCAATCCATTCTTTCTTTGCACTCGACAATCTTTTTCCCTTTCTTTCATCCTTCCCTTTTTATATCTATCCTTCCTCATGAATATCATCCATTCTTTTTTTTCTTTTTTCCATCCTCCCACCCATCTCTCTCTCTCTCTCTCTCTATATATATATATAGAGCAACCTTGCTTTTTTCCATCCATCTTGCTATCCATCCATCCAATAGCCTATATCTTATATACAACTTCTACCCTCACATGATTAAAATAGACACATAAATAGCTTCAAGTTAAAAAAGGCAAGACAGCAAGAGCAAGTTCCTCTTTCTCCCCAGCAAAAGGTCTAACACACATAATCAGTGTGTGTGTGTGTGTGTGTGTGTGTGTGTGTGTGTGTAATATGGTTTATGAGGACACAAATATGTATAATGACATTGGTACTACAACGTAAACATGGTTTATGAGGACACTTCCTGTGTCCCCATAAAACAAAAGGCTTAAAAAACATACAAAACTGTGTTTTATGAAATTCAAAAATTGCCAGTAGTTTTCTGTAAGGGGTAGGTTTAGGTGTAGGGTTGGTGTAGGGCGATAGAAAATAAACTGTATTTTCTATCGCACAGTACAGTATAACAGCCATTACGTCCATGGAGTGTTCCCGTAAACCACAAATGCAAGTGTGTGTGTGTGTGTTTGTGTGGTTGGATCCAATGCCAGAGACAGTGTGCAGAGCAGAACCGTGTTTGTGGTAGAGCAGGTCAGTCAGCACAGGGGCCTTTTAAATTCAGACTGGGTGTTTTCTCTCATTAACACAACCTATAAAACATTAGGACTGTACTTCACTAAAATAGCATCTTTCTGGATAATGTTTGGTAATATGAAGGAAAATATTACTGATACATTATTAGGTAAACGGAGTCTCATTTTTGTGCACGTTAAGACTTCAGAGCACAAGAAAAAATATTATAAATAAATGGGGGGAAAAAAGCAAACATTAGATTATAAGGCAGATATGAGGCTGGGAGCAGTGATTCATTCAGTGTCGGAGCTGGAATGTGTAAAAGGGGAGACATGTGTTTAGTATTCGCAACAGAGGAAATGACCTCATAGGGAAGTTCCTCTATGAGGACCATTGAGGAATTTTGTATATATTTACAACACTATCCTTCAGTCTGATTCCTGCAAAAATGATAAAATCAGCATGTCTAATATAAATTTCAATCAAACAAATAAACTTCCTCATATGAGAAGCTTTGGGCATGACAAGCTAACTTTGACAGGTTTCATACAGAAAAACTAAGTGTGTGTGTGTGTGTGAGAGAGAGAGAGTGATAGAGAAACAGCCTCCTCCTTTTTGTGGTTTAGTTTGTTATGAGTCAGCTGCTCAATTTAACCATCTGCCAAATCACTGAGGACCGATGTCATAAGATGTTCTACGTCAAGGTCAGTGATTGAAAAAAACGTACTATTTCCCGAACGGCTAATTTACAACTGCTCTTTTACTTGAGCCAGTCTAGCGATGCAGAGCTTCACCTGCCTCTATAGCTTCTCTTTACGGCCATTCATCACTTTTATACCAGTAGTCTGCCTTACAATCCATGTGAGAGAGGTTTATAAAACATACACTCTTCCCACTTGCCTAGCGTAAAACATTACTGCTGCAGAGCCAGCAGCCAATTCACAGCAGCTCACACAACCAATACGCTCATTTATTCACAAACCCCAGTCCTCTCACTGAACATACAGTACGATTTCCTTTGCACCATTTCCTGAAGGCCAATTTTCCACAAATGTGTAAAAATGTGTTTGTTATCTAGTGAGCATGACATTACTGACTGTAAAATACACTGATTAATCAAAATGTCTTTTACCCTTTTAGCTAATGCAGAACCCTTATGTCCTGGGGGGGGAAAATCAAGTTCTACCTATTTAAATTTGACAAGTTAGCTTATGGTATCTTTATTGTTGATGGTTCCAGGTGGTCTAGCAGCCTTTAAAAAGGAGGGTTCACCCAAAAATGAAAATTCTATCATCGTTTATTTACCTTTGTGTCATTCCAAACATTTTTTAAAGCATTTTTGTCCATACAACGAAAAACAGTGGGATCAAAAAGAACACTGGCACTCATTGAGTTCAATTGACAAATTACAGTCAAATTGTGCTTCACAAAAGCAAAAAAAATTATACATATTTGGAAAGACACGAGGGTAAGTAAATGACAAAATATTCATTTTTGGGAGAATTATCCCTTACCAGCTTGACCAAAATTGTCTAGCAGGTCAAAACAGCCAAATCACCAATCTAGACCAGCTACACCTAGGGCTGGGTATCGAGTTCGATACTTTTTAGTTCCTCATACTATAGTGCTATGTGGCAACAGACTGAAATTTAAGTCATCATTCACTGAACATCTTCGTCTCCAGTGAGTTGCAAACAGATTATTGATTCAGTGAGTCTGTGAAGTCAAGAAGCAGATCAATCGGTCTTAGGGCTGGGTATAGTTAAAAAATTTTCGATATCGATATCGTTCAAAAATTTTCGATATCGATACCGGTTCCTGAACGATACTTTTTTCGATACCAATTTTATGAAATCTATTTGAACAAGATTACATTATCTAAAAAAAAAACTTTGGTTTTATTTTTCAGCTTGTTGATGTTTATACAGATACAAAGACTCATCTCCTGAGCCACTGCACAAAGGAACGAAATGTAACTAACAAAAAATCAGTGCAAATAGTTTTAATAAAGCTCAAATAGTCTTCAGTTTACACATCTGTTAGCTACATTTACACTAGTGCGTGTTTGTTTTAAAACGCCTAGCTCAGACAGAATCGTCATTTCTATTCATTTTCCACTGATTTACTGATAAGCATTAGCAGTTTCTAGCGCTGTCTGCCTGTGCTCTCTCTTCCATGATCGCTGCTCTGACTCAGAGGTAATAACATATTTACGCCTCACTGACGCTGATGAGATTAACCCCTTAGGTATCGAAATTTGGTACCGAACGACGAGACGTTTTTCGATACTCGATGGTATCGAGGCAATTCGGTCGGTGCCTAAAAAGTATCGAACTCGATACCCAGCCCTACTAGCCGGTGTGTTCGACTAGAAGAGGTGCGGCGCAGATCGATCAGTGTTTGACATCCGCGAGAGCGATGCGAAAGCGCACGGAGCAGTCTGCTCTCTTTTGCTCTCGTGGTACTGTAATACACCGATCGGTCTGCACAGTCAGTCCGCGTCAAGTCGAACACACCTACTAGTTTACACCGGTTACACTCAGAGATGTGGTGCACACGTGAGGCTGTAGTGCGAATGCATCCCAGCCCCCTTAGATGTAAGGCTACATTTACACTGGTGCGTTTATGTTTTAAAATGAAAACGATCCTCGTCATACTGGCGTTTCCACTGCGTTTCAAGCAGGCTTATCATCTATCTCCGACAAACGACAGACCAGTCATTCATTTCCAATGGAGAGTAGTGCGGGAGCTGCGTGGAATTCCGATCATATGCAGATGTCCGTTCATACTAACGTTGCACGACCGAAAGCGCGTGTTATGTGACCATTCATGCAAACTGTAGCATCATGCTACATAAGACAATAAATACAAGCTGAAAAATAAAACCAACGTTTAGTTTTTTTAGATAATGTAATCTTGTTAAAATTGATTTCATAAAATTGGTATCGAAAAAAGTATAGTTCAGGAACTGGTATCGAAGTCAAGGTATCGGTATCGAACATTTTTGAACGATACCCAGCCCTAGCTACACCCCCCCAAAAAATAGGTGTTGATATTCTGATTGGCGAGACGACAAACACTGCAGAGTAGCCTAGTACCTGCGTGACTAGGTTTCTTCCACAAGACACATGCAGCATTCATTAACCACTAGAGCGCAAAAGTTACATAGTTACAAGTTGGTTCAACAAAACATTAGTTGTTTAAATGAACTTGTTATATTGATCTAAAATGGAATAGTTCTGAAATAGCATGGAATAGCTGCTATTTTGATGGTAGAATCTTCTAGAATCAACCATCGGATCCAGTTTCATCTGGATTCTTCAGCAGGGCATGCACTAATTGCACAAGTATAATCAAACTCCATGTACGCCTCTGATAGACCCTCAGCTGGCTTTCCCCCCAGCATCTCCAGCTATACATGTATCATTTAGCTCATCTTTGTATTTATTTCTGAGGTGTAATTTTTTATGCTGAATTATGAAAATTAGCTCCAAAATAAATGCAAATTATGCACGCATAAACTTCCCGACCTAACTGCTGTGGATTCTGAGCTCCAGCACATTGCCAACATTTACATGCAGCTCCCGTCCAGAGAAGGATTTAAATATGGATTTAACTTGGCACAGGCTCTGCCTTGTGAGCAAATCTTTGTCTTTCCTATTTTAGCGTCTGGCAACCATGAGAGATTCTTCTTTAACATTGTTTTACTTCTGCATTTCCAGACTAATCTAGACTTTTTCTCTAATTTGCTTTCATGGAATTACTGGGGATTTTAAAGGTGTCTTTGTCCTGCATGTCAGCTTTAATGACGAAAAAAGAATGACGAAAACCTTCAGTAATGCATGGCGGCATTAATGACAAAAAGACTAGCCGACTGAGTGGTTTTGCAATGGGGCAAAAAGGCATAGTGGTTATACAGTTGGAAAGAGGCGTTCTGGTATTTACAGTAGGCTAAAGTTATACAGACATGTGCAGGGATTTTAAAAAATAAAAGGAGACTAAGGAGACTAAATGCTGAAAATATTTAAGAAGTTTCGCGTTATAATCTTAAGCATTTGCAATGAGCATAAACAAACACTTAGAGGAGAATGCATCCACTCCTCTATACATACATACATATATATATATATATGCACATACATACATACACACACACACACACACACACAGTAATTCTTCTAGAACATTTATTCTAAAAACTAACAATGGAACGTTATGCCAAACTACACTGAAAAATAAAAGAAAAACAATTTTCACTCAGAAATTGCTAGTAAATTTCACAATTAATTATAAAGAAATGGCAAGTAACACATTGGATTAAACGTGAAATTTTTACAGTAGAAAGACTGAAATAGTATTTTCTTGTAAAACAACTCAAATATGCCTAATCTTTGTATAATTTATTTTAAAAAATTACAGGGTACTTAATTTTTTCCCCAAGAATTTCATTATTTTTAACAAGCCATTAGAGTTGTATCACACATTAGATTTTATTTTGCCAAAGACATCATAATATTTTATTAAAAACATGTATTTAATTTTTTTATACTTTAATAATATGCTAATCACGGAAAGCTTGTATTCAAGTCATTGTGAATTAGATTTTTCACACTTTTCAGAAATTAGTAGATGCAGACAAAAAAGAGCATCATGTCATTAACCCACATGCAGAGGCGGACAGTAACTAAGTACATTTACTTGAGTATTGTACTTAAGTACACTTTTTGAGTATCTGTACTTTACTTGAGTATTATTTTTTCTGGGAACTTATGACTTTAACTTCACTACATTTGAAAGACAAATATTGTACTTTTCACTCCACTACATTTCTATGAAGGTCCTCGAAGTAGAAAGTCGTTAGCAGCTTTGAAAGTCAGTGGGTGATTTCTTTTTTTTCCTCTAAAAACTGTCTCTTTTCAGACAGTTTATCAGTAATCACTCTTGTAGGGCTACATGAAGTGATTTCCCAGCATTTTTTTAACACTGACCAGCTGCAAATGTGATATTTATTTAAAAAAATATGTGCATTGACATAAAAAAGGAAATTTATTTGGTACTTTTAAGTACTTTTAAAAGCAAGTACTTCTGTACTTTTACTTAAGTAAAAATCTGTTTACAACTTTTACTTGTAATGGAGTAATATTTGACAAGCAGTATCTGTACTTTTACTCAAGTAATGGAGTTGAGTACTTTGTCCGCCTCACATGTACATAATTATTTTTGCTCAGTAGGTGGGTGCCGTGTTAAGATGCTTATATGTCCTTCATATCAACAGCATCTACACAAAATGCACTAAATATAGCGAACAACATGCAAATCATGACCAACTCATGAACAAACCTATCAGTGAACTGAACTGATCGCCCATCAAATCAAATGCAGCACACATGAACGAGACCTTGACTAAGAGGCAAATATTTCTCTTGGCACAGTCTGGCTCTCTTCTGGAGTTTAATTGTCGAACAGGTGCCCACACCCCTCCACAACAGATGCATAGTGAGGGGGGCAGAAAGAAGGGCAATGTACCAATTGTTCCTGAAGCAAGTGGCTCACTTATATGCTCTGGCAACGCGGTGGCTGAAAAAAAGAAACGCATTCATTACTTCAATTGACCGTTGCCTGCCACTGCCGCGAAAACAAGCGCCCCAGACGTGACATCACATAGCCCAAGGTCTGAGTCGTTCGGTGGAATTTGCTTCTTGCCAAATTGCCACGGAAACCAAACATTCCCCTCACAGGCTAGACGGCCGCTGCATCGGGGTTCTGCGGCGAAGCTGCGATCAATACAGAGCCGTGGGGAGGAAGCGCAGAGCGGATAAATGATGAGAGCAGGCTACTGGAGATGTACCGCTTCCCTCTCTGGCCTCATCAAGAGGGGCGATGAACTCCCAGGACTGAGGCGTGCTCTGGAGAGAGAGATGACCACTCAGCTCTCATTAGAGAGACTGATGTCATACAACAGAAGTACATTTACTCATCTGAAATACCATGATAAGACCGAGCGATGGGTGCCATAGCTAAAGGAGGAGGCTTGAAAATTATTTGGAAGAAAAGAAAACAATTATAAAACCTCAAAGCTTGATACAGCTCCAAATACAACACCTAGGATGACTTGAGGGTGAGTAATTTATGGGCTAATTTTCATTTTTGGGTGAACTAACCCTTTAATATTCCCAAATTTTCAATTTTGAATTTGATTTTAAAGGCCACTGATGAATGAAATGACTACATTCCAAATCCGCCCGGAACTGCTTCCAGTGTACAACAGTGAGCACAAGCTGCAATTTGCGTGCATTGTGAGCATTTTTTTATGAAAAAGCTTCGCTCTTGTTTGTCTCTTTTTTAGAGAAAAGAGGGGCAGCCATCTGCTTCCCGCGGTTCAGGAGCTGCCGCTGCTGAGGCACGGAGGAGAATGAGCTTGTGGGGATCGCAGGTGGACCTGGCCGATGAGTTTAAATAGGGGCTTTCCCTCTCGCGCTCGTCGGCTGTGGACGAGAGAGAGCCGCTGGAGGATGATGTTATTTCTCTAACATCGTCTGATCTGGGGGCCAGTGCTCTGCTGGGTTCAGCCCAGGAAGAGCAGGAAATGTCTGAGGAGGGCGAAGAGGCTGAGGCTGAGCCTTCCCAATCCTCCTGCCCTGCGTATGATGAGCTGTTGGAAGTTATGGATCGCGCCACGGCGAGGCTGGACT
>NW_015625591.1:1059446-1061451 GCF_001515625.1 Sinocyclocheilus rhinocerous | reverse complement strand
TTCATAGCAACCACCTTACTGATGGTCCGGACTAGAGGCTTCTCTGGAATCGCCTCTAGAACGGGGTTCCGGCGCGGGAACCATGGTGGGTGAGTATGATCCATTCTATATATATATAGATACTCAAACAGCAAAACGACTTTTTTTCTGAACTCAGTGAACTATTAATGCTTGCCTGTGCATCATCAGCCCAGGTCATCTTACTTGGTGACTTTAACATCCATGTTGATACACACTGTTTTAATAGTACTCAACTAATGACTGTCCTGGACTGCTTCGATCTTTATCAGAACGTCAACTTCTCTACTCACACTCATGGTCATACACTTGACTTAGTCTGTACATCTGGTTTGAACAATATCTCCGTCCGCCAGGAGGCGGAGGAGCGGTGGGCCGTCTACCAACGATGTCCAGTACCATCGCATGGCACCGCGAGTGAGAGCCTCTCAGCTGGTTGAGGACCAAGCGGCAATGGGTCTGGGAACCGGAACAAGATTTTTTTTTTTTTTCCTCTCTCGTCTCTGTCTCTCCTCATCCTTCCGTCTCCTTTTCTCTCGCCTCGTCTGTCTGTCCTTACCCCCAGGTACGCCGCGGCCGCCGTGATCGGCTCCTCCGGAGGGGGGAGGGAGGGAGTAGAGCGCAGTCTCGGGGACGACAGTGAAAGACGAGAGAGGACCAGGCCTGGAGTTTATTTTGTGTTTTGGTTTTGTTTGTGCGCGACAGTCGTCCGCGAGGGGCTGTCGCGCTATTTTGTGTTTGGTTATTTTATTATTAAAATCTTTAATGTTCGCCGGTTCCCGCCTCCTTCTTCCCGATCTACAAACTACGTTACAGTATCACTCTGCTGTTGCTGATGTTTTAGACGAGCATGCTCCAATTAGGACTAGGTCAGTTCCCATGTCCCACTCCTCTCCATGGTTTAACGACGAGCTACGTGCTATGAAAGCAAGAGGCAGGCAACTTGAACACCTTTTTAGGAAAACAGGTTTAACTGTACACTTTCAGGCATTTTCAGATCATGTTAAGCACTATAAAACTGCCTTGAACGCAGCTCACTCTTCCTATATTTCCAAAATTATTAACAAAGCAAACAATAGGCCTAAATCACTTTTTAGCACGGTCAATAGGCTTGTTCAAGCTCCAATGCATAATGCCTTTCAACGAGAATCTGATAATCTATGCTGTTCTTTCTTACGCCATTTTCAGGGTAAGCTGGACGCATTATGTGGGACATTTGGTGCAGAACTGACCACTTCTACTTGTGAGCTAGCTCTGTCTATTCAAACGCTCGATAACTTCTCCTTGTCTAATCCCACCTCAATTAGTGAAATAATATTGAAATCCACTTCTTCCTGCCGGGCTGACCCTGCACCAACATTCCTTTTGAAACACTGCACCTCTGTCATTTCTGCTCCAATTTCACATCTTGTAAACATGTCTCTTACTTCTGCCACTGTTCCAGTTTCACTTAAAACTGCTGCTGTTACTCCTATTCTTAAAAAGTCAAATCTAGACCCAACTGATTACACTAATTATCGCCCAATCTCCAACCTACCATTTGTTTCAAAAATCATGGAAAAGGTTGTTGCCACTCAATTGCAGTCATTTTTATGTTACTATGAGCATGCTGCTTCCTATCGAGCGCCCGGGTTCGCTCCGTGGGCTGCTCTCGTTGTAATATTAGCAGTGCTCCCCTTTTACCAAAGGGTTGCTTATGAGCGTGATATTCTTTCTGAATCCGGAGTTCTCCTTTCACGTGAGAGTTGAGTTCTCTGTTTTTCCCAGAGCACCTGGAACCAGCAGCATCAGGTGAACATAGGCCCTTCACTCTGCCTCTCTGATGCTCTGAGTTTTTTGGCTAGCTTGCAGTACGCTTACCCTCTGATTTCTAACGATCATGCTGTGCGAGCCCCCTCTCTCGTTGAGAGCTGGGTCTATGCTCCCTCAGCTAGGTAACTTACTGCTAGCAGTTCCAGCATTGGAACATGCGGTAGGTCGAGCTCCC
>NW_015625591.1:1052674-1059309 GCF_001515625.1 Sinocyclocheilus rhinocerous | reverse complement strand
TATGGTAAGTGTGCACGTGAAGGCTTTGTGCACTTTCTAAAATCCACATTGTGGTAAGTTCGCACGCTAATTCTTTGCGTTGTTTTCTAAACTCCTATATGGTGAGGGCTTCGCGCGGTTGCTTCGTGCCACTTTTGGTGAGTAATTTATGGGCTAATTTTCATTTTTGGGTGAACTAACCCTTTAATCAAATAATACAAGAAACCACACTCAGTCAAGCTACAACAACCTTGAATCAGAATCAATGCATCATACAGTTTCTAACAAACAGCAGACTTGGAAACAACTGAGAATTTCATTAACTGTAATCTTTTACCATGTTTAATAATATAACTGTAATTTATTATCATGTCCATGATGTGATTATCACCGTGAGCAACTCCTACAAAGTGTGGGGAAATGACGGGAGTTTCTATGGGACAGGTTTGTAAGAAATTAGCTAGCCAGCTGATTATAATGGAATAGTTTTCAGTCTTTTACTGACTCCCAAATCTGGGCCAGGGATCCCCATCCTAAAATTTAATATATAAAGATCCCATGTACACTGTGAAAATGTAATATTATGAATGTGTAAAATATTATCTGGAAAATATTTAGCATCTATTACATTACATTATTACATTTTTATACTCCCTATAGCACTGTACTGTTACATGTATTATTTACTTCAATTTGATGTATTTTAATCAAATTTTGTAATTCACTTTTTTTTTTTACACAATTTTCTGATCACTCCCAACATCAACAAATGTTTTCAGATATACAAACATATGACTAAAACTGCAAAAAACAGGGTAGCTGTATTTTGAAAAATTTATAATCCCACCAAGCTGAATGGTTATGGGTCACCTGGTAATTCAGGTGTCAAAATGATTTCCAAAGTTACCATTTTCCTGATAACATGTGAAGGGCAGCATCAGATACAACATCAAGTTAAGTTATATAGTTTAAAAAAATCCTAATATGAATATATCATACTAATAATAAATTAACTGACTGAATTAATTATTTATCTTATGTTTTTTATTAAATTTTTCTTCCTCAAATAAAACCACCAGATTGCACCACAGTCCGTGTGTTTCAAATCCCTGCGTTACTGAAACAACTAGTGAGGAAAAATTGCAGAAAATTCTGTGTCTATTCACATTGCGCATCTGTATAATTTTAAAATATCCTCACCAGCGTATATAAAAACCAAACCTACACTGTTGCATTTGATTATATTGCAGTTTGACGACATTAGAGAAATGCTGGTTGTGTAGAGGCAGTATGAAGCGCAGTGGTAGTGACAAGGGATTTTGTCATGGCTGGAAAAGCATCTTCATTAGACCGGCCTCCTCGATTCCAACTGCAACGAGTCACATCACGCAGTCTGTCACACATGGAGGACACTGAAAGATCACACCAACACAACAGCTCCCACAACAACGTGTCACTAAATCTCACACACACACGTCTGACACATTCATGGCATAGAGATTAAAAGGGTCATATGATGCGATTTCAAGTTTTCCTTTCTCTTTGGAGTGTTGCAAGCTGTTCGTGCATAGATAAGATCCCTAAAGTTACAAAGGCTAAAGTCTCAAACCCAAAAAGATATTCTTTATAAAGGTTAAGACTCGTCCACGAATTACACCAAATACACAAACTAATGTTCTTTTTAGCAACATCATATAACCCCTTTAAATTATTATGAGGAGATCAACATGAGAACGGGTCATGCCAGCTTGAAATTAAAATTTAAAACATTGTGAAAGCGGGAGGAGGGCTGTAAAGTGCCAGGGCTCGTTTTCCTACATGCAAACAAGGAGCTGTTTGGAGATTTTCAATAATCTGGTTATACGCATGAAGGAGAGACTATTTGACTCTCAAAATAGCCCCACCCCTGATTTAGGCATGTCTCTGAGCTAGATGTCCTGCCTACATATACGAGGGGATTCCTCTCTTCATCAACATTTCATTTAATAAAACAAAGTGCTAATCTTAATACATGAGTAAAGTATGTTAATCTCTGTGTGTATGTGTGTGTGTGTGTGTGTGTGTGTGTGTGTGTTTTAATGCCAGTAAGATTTGTTTTAAAGAAATTAATACATTTAATCAGTTAGGTTGCATTTAATTGACCAAAATGATAGTAAAGACTTTAATTTAACTTTTTATTCATCCAAGGTCCCTCAAAAAATGCATCAGTTTTCACAAGAATAATATTAAGCAGCACAATTGTTTTCAACATTAATAATGAGAAGAAATGTTTATCGAGCACCATATTAGCATAAAATTATTTGTGAAGGATCATGTGAGACTGAAGCCTGGAGGTATGGCTGCTTTGCTAATATCACAAGAAAAAAAAAAACTACATTTTAAAAAATATTAAAATAGAAAACTTTTAAATAGTAATAATAGTTCACAATAATACTGTTTTATAGTTTTGATCAAATAAATGCATCCTTGGTGAGCATAAGAGACTTCTTTCAAAAACATAAAAAATATGTAACCAATCTCAAACTTTTGAATGGTAGTCACTGAAAGCAATGATAAATCCAGTGGTGTAATGTAACTAAGTAATAATACTTTGTTACAGAGTTTTTATATTTCTGTCAACTTTCACTTTTATGCCACTACATTTCCAAATTAAAATGTATACTTTTACTCTGATACATTTCCCCGAAGCATATTCGTTACTTACTACAAAATAAAAGTCGAAGAACACAGACTGCAAAAAAGCAGGTTTGACGAATCAGTGGTCTGGCACTTGGAAGTTAGACTCCTAAAAAACACCTTTGCTCATGTGCAAACAAGTGCTCGCACAAACGCGGATGATTTCATTTTCCACTCAATTCGAGGTGTGCAACATACAGTATATCATCTGCGATAATATGGTAAGTGTTGTTTTAAAGAAGTGCGATCTGACATTACCGAGTATATCACAAAAACACACACACACACACACACACACACAGAGTGCACGCATACACTACATGATTTAGTCTATTAAAACACATCTAGATTAGAATCATCAAAATTCAAGGCATTCTAAATTGTAGACGGCAGAAATGCCTCTGTATGTTTTTTTTATATGTATATCATATAATATAGTTATTCATATCACACGTAGAGTGCCGTTTTTTTCTCCAGATATCAGCATGATAACAAACGTAATATTGATTTTATACAAGTTTAATAACGTTAGAATTAAGTGACTTACATTTTAGACACAATATTGCCCGTTTTTGCCCAATTTTGCCAACAAAATAGTTCCAAACAAAGATCACAGCACTGTTTTGCATCTCTGAGCAACACACAGGATGGTGTTTCCTTATTGAATGAATAAGCTTTTTGAACAAATCGGTTGAATGAATGATTCATTGATTCACTCATTAACACAATCAAATGCTTCGTTCCTGAATGAATCGTTTGACTGCCACCTGGTGGGTTTAATTTCACATTTCAACTATTTTTTCATGTTTTAAATAATTTCAAATATCAGTATTCAACGTTTTATGTTTAAAACAATGCATTATTTTTGCATTTGTAACTGCAGGTTAAATGCATCCATGTCCACTCTGAGTTACATTAAACTATGTAAATACATCTAAATGCCACTTCAGATGCAAATTCCAGAAATGTTTTCTTATGTTGGAATGAAAGAGACTTAAGTACCAGATGAAGTGCCTCTTATGCTTACCCAGAGATATATAATGGAAGAAAGAGTTAAAACTTAACACATCTTGCTGCTCAAACTGTGTATAAACATTTTTTAAATATTTATTGGCTCCTTTTCCATTTTTGCATTTACTTGTACTTTTACTTTCAATACTTATACGTTTAACATTAAAAAAATCCTTTTCATACTTAAGTACATTAAATATCGTATTCACTCATTAACACAATCAAATGCTTCGTTCCTGAATGAATCGTTTGACTGCCACCTGGTGGGTTTAATTTCACATTTCAACTATTTTTTCATGTTTTAAATAATTTCAAATATCAGTATTCAACGTTTTATGTTTAAAACAATGCATTATTTTTGCATTTGTAACTGCAGGTTAAATGCATCCATGTCCACTCTGAGTTACATTAAACTATGTAAATACATCTAAATGCCACTTCAGATGCAAATTCCAGAAATGTTTTCTTATGTTGGAATGAAAGAGACTTAAGTACCAGATGAAGTGCCTCTTATGCTTACCCAGAGATATATAATGGAAGAAAGAGTTAAAACTTAACACATCTTGCTGCTCAAACTGTGTATAAACATTTTTTAAATATTTATTGGCTCCTTTTCCATTTTTGCATTTACTTGTACTTTTACTTTCAATACTTATACGTTTAACATTAAAAAAATCCTTTTCATACTTAAGTACATTAAATATCGTATTTTAAAACTTTTACTCAATAGTTATATATTCTAGATGATGACTTTAACTTCTACCAAAGTCATTTTATGGTACGATATCTGTACTTTTACGTAAGTGTGGCTTTCAGGTATTTCATCCACCACTGGATAAATCACTGTTCAGTTCAAATGTTGAGTCAGTATCTGCTCTGCAGGATTCAGTGAGTTTATTCTAATGAGGGAATCGTTAGACGTCCTCAAACTAGTGATTTGTCAGTCTTTTCGATTCATTATAAAGGACCAGCTCAAAGGAGTCATTTGTTCATGAATCGGACTATGCTAGTCACACTGTATGTTTCTGATTTATTACAAAGAACCAGCTCAGAATAATTTGCTTATGAATCTAACTTTACTGGCCCTGTTGCTTTCTGAATGCAGTTCACGAATAGAAAAACTCATTTTCTTGCCATTATTTCTCAGTAGTCTGATTTTTATTTAAGCACAAGCTATTGTGATACCAAACACACGTTCATTCATTTAAAATAGGCAATGGAGATTCATTAGGGGTAGTGGTATATTGGTTTTTATACCGATATTGGTTTTTTGACAGCCGATGCCGATATCTTGGAAAGCAGGGTGACCGATGGTCGATATAAAGCCGATATAATTGTATTTATTTTAATTAATATTTAAGAAATTTTAAATCATTTGAAAATGGATTAAAAAATAAATTTGTACAATAAACATACTTATACTTTAGATGACAAAGTATTTTTCATAAAATAAATAAATATTTAATAAAAATATAATTAAAAAGGAAGTAAACTGTAACCAACAGAGCACTCAGTATTCTGGGAAGTTTGTGTGCATTAATCACTATTTTTTTCAAATAAAGCCAAGGTAACACTCATTTTACATACAGCACACAGTGAAAATGACATGAATATGACAGTGAGCAAATGCATAAAGCGCAGCATAATTTGAAATCACGAATTTAATGTTTAAAGCATTCAATTTGCACGGACCGACCGTCACGGAGAGATCACGCGATCATGCAGGTCACATGCACACTTCACAAGACCTCACAACTGGATTCGTCTAAGTTTGCAAGGTTTGTGAAATTAAATTTTCATTAGCCATTCAAAGATTTGTTTAAATTATGTAAATGCGTATTTGCTGAATGCTGACGGCAAACGAGAAAGTATTATAATGTTTGCCTTTCTATTACTAATAATATAAAAGCAATCGTTATAATACTTTTTGTATACATTTTAAATCCTTTGTTTAACAGTTCTGTCGGTCTGTTAACTACGATGGCGAACAAGAGGGAGAATGTGAGCATTGTGTGCTCAGGCGCGGCCGTTCTCAGCAGCGTCAAAATAAAAGTCAAATGCATTGGCCAAACAGAAAAGCGTATCGGCCGATGCCGATATTTGAAAAATGCCAAATATCGGCCATGGCGACCACTAATTAGGGGCACAGATTTTTTTATGATGGCAACGGTATCACACTTAAAGCAACAGTTCACCCAAAAATGAAAATGATATCACCATTTACTCAGCTAAAATAGCCAGTGTTCTGCAGAAACAAGAAGAGTGTCCATAAGAGCGTGGAACAACATGAGGATGAGTAAACGATGACAGAATTTTCAATTTTGGGGTGAACTATTCCTTTAATAACAGACTAAAGCTGATGTCTTACAATAATGTGGTGTCCTTTTAACACTTAACCTATATGCTTTAAAGTGCCCCTATTATGCCTTTTCGAATATTAACTTTCATGCAGTGTGTCATGTTGCTGTATGTGAACATAAACTGTCTGCAAAGTTGTGAAGCCGACAGTGCACGATAAAGTGCCCCTATTATGCCTTTTCGAATATTAACTTTCATGCAGTGTGTCATGTTGCTGTATGTGAACATAAACTGTCTGCAAAGTTGTGAAGCCGACTGTGCACTATAAATAAAGTTACTGTCTATCAAAAAAAAGAGCCGGCGCGCAATCACCTAAACGAGTCATCAAGAATTAGAATCTTATTCTGTTACGGCTCTACGTCACGAAGTAACACACTTGCATAATTTCTGCCCACGTTCTACGACGCCAACTTGCCTGCCCACAAACAGTCAAATTTCCGTGTGGTTAACATCATGTCGAGAAGACGCTGTATCCTACGCTGTGAGAGTAAATTTGTTTTATCACATCTTATAATTACCACAAACTTGTTAACACTTGACACTTACCAGTGAGAAACGTCCTGCTCCAGTCGTGCTTGCGAATCAGTCTCTTGTCGATCAGCCAGTTCAAC
>NW_015625591.1:1051677-1052537 GCF_001515625.1 Sinocyclocheilus rhinocerous | reverse complement strand
TTATAATTACCACAAACTTGTTAACACTTGACACTTACCACTGAGAAAGGTCCTGCTCCAGTCGTGCTTGCGAATCAGTCTCTTGTCGATCAGCCACTGCAATCGTTTCATCATCAGACTCTGGTTCGAATTGGTAAGGTACAAACGATACCATCTTTTCTATGTATTGACAAGTCTCCAGGGCTGTCATTCCGTCATGGCAATGGGCGTTTCGTTTCCGACACGCGCTGTACGCGGTAGACCAATCCAGAGCCAATCTCTCTACGGCTCTGGACCAATCACAAAGGACTGCGCCATCTGACCAATCACAGCAGTGAGGGCTCACGGAAAGGAGGGGTTTAGAGAGACTGATTCTTTCAACTGCTTCGCACGAGTCGTTTACGAATCATTTAGAAATGAGGTAAAATTAAATCTATTTTTTGAGAAAACTAACGTGTTTTTTGACCTTGCATGCATGTAAACCTGTTTTAGGAGACTCATAAAACAATATTAGCAACCTTAAAAATGGCATAATAGGGGCACTTTAAGATCTAGGCTGGATGAAAGCAGCAAAAGGACTCGTATGAAGCCAATTACACCCCAGTTACTTAATTGCTCCAAAATGCCAATTACCGATTTGGACTGACTCATTTGTGGCCTACATTAGTTTGCGTATTCCCAGTCACATACACTGAGTGCCGACAACCAGCACTTATTCTGGCATGCCCTTCAGCCCAGATAGCACACGATATCAGAGAACTTGCCAAACAGAGAAAGGCTATGGAAAATGATCACCAGCCAGATATTTAAGGAGCACTTGATCCCTTTTTGTCTAAAGAATCCCAGATATTAAAAGGGGCTGAGAGCACTCTTCTAGATGT
>NW_015625591.1:1039076-1051528 GCF_001515625.1 Sinocyclocheilus rhinocerous | reverse complement strand
TATATATATAATATTTTGTGTGTGTATAGTTCTGTGTTAGCCACTCTATCTATTGTTGCTGGGCTACCTCATTTACCCAGCATACCCACTAAGCACGCTTCACTCCGCCCCTCAAATTCCTATCAATAAAGAGTGCTACAGCTCATAATGCAATGCCTTTGAAAAAAGGCAGGGGTTTAAAATGTTCCTTTACCTATCTCTCCCTTCCCCCTCCTTTCCATCCAGCAGAGGGGCCGTTAAGGGGTCTGGGCAGCATGGTTGTGCTGGATTTGTCTGGCCATGCCCAGTTCAGATGCATTAATCCAAACTCTCATTCTCTGCAATTTCCACACTTCCTTCCTGTGCTGCACCCCGCACCATATGTTCCCAATTGCTAACGGAGGAAAGGTGCTTCTTCCTCCAACCTTGAGCCTCATCCGAGGAACTAAGGCACACAAGCCAAATAGATGAGAAATTTATCTTCCTCATAAAAAAGGGCCAGACTGCTGTGGGGCTTGCGGAGTAAATCCAAGAGATTTCCCTTCCTCTAACACATAATTAAATTGAGTTGTGTTAGAGCGCACATTAAACTGCATATCTCTCCCACTTCCTCTCCTAGCGTTTCATGGGACAATGTGTGGTGTTAACTGAACTAAACTGTCTGCTCCAAGGAGCCTGATAGCAAATCAAAACTATGATGCTTCAGCCCAGAGCTGGGCACCAAGATGTTTTAGAAATCTGTTGATCAGTTGAGAGTTCTGTTGACAGTTCTATTTGCTGTCGACTGATATAGTGTTTTTTTTTATGGGCAATGGTCATACCAATGTTTAGAAAGCATGATGGCCAATGGTCAATGTGTATAATACAATTTAATGGTAGCAAATAATTGCTAAAATTAAGTAACATTTACTCAATCTACTAAAAATGTTTAAAAACAGGACCACAACAGAACTGATATGTAGATACAGGTATGTTTATCAGCTATTTTACAAGGTTTTGTTTTTGTTTCAAGGGTTATAAAGTGTAATGTGAGGCAGCAGTAATGAAAAATCTTCTGGTTCGCATCTATAAAAAAAAACTAAGTAATAATCTAATGAGAAGTATCTTTAATTTGTAAAGTATTCTGGATTTTCAAAACAAAGGTAATAACATTTTTATATTTTTGAAGTTCTATGCTCACAAAGGCTGCATTTATTTGATCGAAAATACAGTAAATCAGAATCAAAAAGATAAATAAATCAAAAACCTCTTTCTGATTTTAGAAAAACTATTATTACACTTATTCTAAATCAGAAATCATTCTAATATGCTGATTTGGTGCTTAAGAAACATTTTTTATTATTATTAATGTTGAAAACAGTTGTGCTGCTTAATATTTTTCTGGTAACCATGATACATACTTTTTCAGCATTCTTTGATGAATAGGAAGTTCAAAAGAACACCATTTATTTGAGAAAATTTTTTGTAACAATTACTGACCTCAAACTTTTCAACGCTATATAAAAAAATGACTCATACCATGATATACCTACTTGCAAGCACTTAAAAAGGGAGTGAGAGAGAGAGAAAGACAGAGGACTTTATGTATTGTAAAGCACTATTTTATCAGGCGATATGAGCCTATGATTGCTGCTGATTCTCAAGCATGCGCTGGATGCATCTAACACGCTGTGCACAAAAGGATTACGCTGTCACACCCCCGGGTGCTTGCAATCAAGGCGGTGTTTATTGCATCAGGAAGATTTATTTTTATTGAGCTGCTCATTAGCAGGGTTTAATCAGAACTCTATCTTATGACTGTTCTTGCACTGATATCGTATCGCTCATCAGCCGGGCCCGAGAAAAAGCAAACAAACTCGATCCTTCCCCCTCGGCAACTCTCAGCCTCTTCTCCATCACATTCAAGGAGGACACAGTGAATATGAATGTAGAGATATGCAATGGCACGTCAGTATTACGGGCAAACATACTCTATAAATGCAGATAAAGGAAGCTGTTTCTGAGGGAATATGTTTCCAGGTGAAATTAACACTAGTGGGAGTAAAACACCAACAACTTTTAATCCTTTTAACACAAATCATGATTACGCGGGCAGATTATCAATTAATAAAAACTTTTTGTGCAGTTCCTTGCACAATGCTATGCTCTTACCAAACTTTTGCATCACATAACCAGCTCTATATTTATTTTTCAGATAGTAAACTTGCTCAGTAGCTCACCTGGTACAGCACTGCTCTTGGGTACATTTGATTTAAATTAGAGTAATACTGAAACATTTTCAGTGCCACTCATAGGACATTTCATTTTGAGTCATCAGAAATGTTCATTTTGCAGAAATGTCCTCACACAGGCATGTTTTTCCTAAGAGCTTGGGTTGAGGAATATGCTTCGTAATGGCGATAATTAAAGCAAATAAGTAAAACCCCCTATTCTCCACCTTGGATCAGGATAAGCAGTCACAGAAGAGCACTCAGACGTCATTCTCTCATGGGGTCTGCTGGAGGAGCAGAGGGTTCTTCTAGGGCTGGCAGGGCAGGGAAGCTCACGACAGCCAAGCCGAACAGAAAGCACTGCCAAACCAGCAGCACGGCCTCATACTTCTCCTGTCCTCCACAAGAAAACCAGCATCCCTGGTCATCCTTCTTCATGTCAGAACAGAGTCAAGGGTACTCCGACATAAAGAAAAACACTTATCCACCCATGAAGAGGAGTAAAAAGAAACGACAGAGCGATATTAATGATGTAATAAACTGATTGATGGCCAATAGGAGCTTATGACCGCTGCCCTTAGAGATCCCATCTGTCACTGGGAGAACCGAGCCAAAATGACACGGGCTACATAACACATGCTAGCTTTCTATCAATTAACTCTCTCTGACCCTGAGCGAGGGAAAACACACTGAGACTTATTTGCAAGGTAAAGAGAAGTGTCTCAGTGCTGCCAAGAGCATATCGGCCCACTATGACAATCTTTCCCCCGACAACCATGAACACACCGAGCATTTATCATCATTATGACTGGAAGCCACGGCTCTTAAAGCCAAATCAAGCGTCGGTTTCAAGCTACAGAGCGAAATTAGGCTAAAGCAGAAATCCACAAACAGAATAATATTATTATAGTTCAAAAGTGACCATTTCCATACATTAAATGAAAACAATGTCATCACAGTAATTACCATAGTAACAAACAAGCGCAAGGCTCCACAATGCAAAACGGAAAGCTTTGCAAAAGCTTTAGCCGGAGTACATCATCTTTAATTTATTACTCCAAATCCTTCAAAAGACAAATTAAAAACGAGGAACAAATCAGTGGTACACACTAATCCTCAAGTCTTTTTCAAGAGAAGAGATTGAACTTGAATTTGATTGGTATTTTGCACAGTAGGATAGAGGAGAGAAAAAAAAATCATTTCAGACTTCAGTCCTAAAAATACCAGGCCACGTTAAGTGCAAATGCGTTCGCGACTAAATCTATACATAGAGGGAGGCTGAGCTGGCTACTACAGAGGATTAGGACCCCGCACTACAATGTTTCTCACCATCAGCATTTTGTGTATCTAAAATGGAAATCCTGATAGAAGTATCAGTGCACGGGTCACGTACAGCCCAGCACTCGCTCTCTGACTCTGCCCATGAGTTTGGAGTGTATATTGGTGACCCCATCAACAGCGCTAAGTTCTTTACATGACGAACTAGGTGTTTATTGGCCGAGTGTGAGTCGGAATGAAGGAGCATCTTATTTTGGCCCACTTCACCACCTGTGCAGCAGGGCTGGGTCTGGCTGAACCGCTCGAACCCGGCTCTTATCGCTCAAAGTGGTCAAAGTTTTTCAGTAAACATGCGAGGGGGGAAGAAGTGATATTTAATGTTTAATGAACAGAGAAGATGAGGAGTAACCTTGAACACAGCAGAATCCTCTTGCACTCTGAATGACAGGGATGTAGAAGACACTTTTGAATTATTTTGATGGCTTATAAAATGCTTCTGAATAATGGTGTGGGCAGTAGGGCTGTCAAAATGACTGAAAAACTATATTTAGTATATATATATATATATACTATACTAAATATTCTAATTATATTCTAATTTAAAAGGCATAATTTCAGTTAGGGGGAAAAATAGCTTTTGGCTTCTCTCCTGAGGCCACAAGGCATCTAGTGGGTTCAACTGGACAGGCTAACAAAAGCATTGAAATGCAATGACACTTACATCGTCATCGCATCTCGTGCGCCACTGATAATACTGCCTGACGCACACCTAAAATGTGGATTTTTATTTTAAATTCGACGAATATTCGAAATTTGAAATTTTTTTTGACGGCCCTAGTGGGCAGTAATAAATACCGGCAATGATGCACATTTTAAAGGTATAGTCTACCCAAAAATGAAAACCTTTATGATTTTCTTTCTTCTGCGGAATGTTCCACAGAAAAAAGAAAGTCACACAGGTTTGAAACAACATAAGGGTGAATAAATGATGAACTATCCCTTTAACCAAAAATTGTAATTAAAATAAAAATTTACAAAATAAAATAATAAAAACAAAAATGTAAATAATTGTAAATAATAATTATAATAAAATACACATAAATAATAATAATAATAATACATTATTTGTTTTAAATAATAATCAATATTATTAATGCAAAATTCAAATTTTTATTTTAATTCTAGTGTAACAGTAAATTATTGTGGAGAGAGAGTGGAATGTAAAGTAATGAAACCAGAACTCATCACAGGCTGAACAAGAAGCTGCATTACCAGCACAATCATCACTACTCAACACCTGACTGCTGTGCCATGGGTCTGAAATTAAACAGAAAAAAGATCTGATACACTCTCATTTTTAATAAGGATTTTTTTGTTCAAAGAGGACACATAACTTCAATCCCCGTGGATCACGCTGAGTGGACCAAATGGGCCAGTTCATACAATCAGTGCTGTGCCATCTCTTCGGAGAGCTCAGAAAACCACAGGGACACTGAGAGATCAAAAAGGTCATTATGCACCCACTCATGCCAAATATCTGCTCTCTTATTCCCAGTTGAAGTCTGCTCACTCTCTGAAGCAGTCCTGCTGGTGCACACCGGGCCAGGCGGAGTGTGAACGGCTACAGGCTGTTGGGGCATCAGAGCAAGATGACCCTCAGAACAGGAGATAAAAGAACAAAAACTGGGATATATTATGATTTTCACACACACACACAATTAAAAAAGCACACTTGAGCATACACTCTAAAAAGTAATTCAGTGCATTTTTACATACTACAATAATAAAAAGCTATCAGCTATTTTTATAATAAAAAGATATTCAGAGATTTTAAGGCAGTTAAAATCACTTATGTGTTTGAGTTGGACATGGCAAAATAAATACCAAAATATCCAACAATAATTCTGTCTAAAATTTACATCTAATATTCAAGTTTGACTAGCAAATTATATTTTTAAGATATACTTAATAGTTTTGTTACATTTCAATCAAATAATTTTAGAATGGAGAAATTATACTGGTCAATTTTAAGAACTATATGAATATTCTTCATCTTCAGCAGCAACTTAAGAAATTGAAGTTGGACACAATTAACGTGCATCATGCTTTGCTATGGACTTTTTTTTAGAAGAGTAAATGTTGAAATTAAGTTTGTATTTTTGCACAGGATTAATATAAGAGGAGCTCTGTTAGTCTGCTATCTGCAAAATGTGTGTTCTTTTTAGATTCAAATGAAATAATTTGTTTTTTAAATCGGTTTCCTCAAATGATCTGAGTTACCTTAACTCATTGGGTACTCAATTTTATTTGTTATGGTTACTGAATATAGTTATTCAGATTCAATTCAATAATTCAATTCTCTATTCACATTAATCCAAATCTTTAAGTGTAAAAATGTTTCACCAAAAGCAAAATGTTTAAGTTCTTAGAGCCTACGTCTAGTACTCTCAATAACTGAAAGTGTGACAAATAATGAAAAGAAATTACAAGATTAGGAGAGTAACAAAGATTCATATTGTGGACAAGCATGATACTTCTGAAATAAGTGCTGTTTGGATTAGTACTGATGGGCATGTAGGGAGGCATTATGGATGCACCTGCAAAATATTTCAGGTGCCTCTGTGGGTCCTCGGCGAATACTTTAAAATTGAATTCTGAGGTACGGTTTAAGCTCGCAGCGCCCTAATCTTGTTTCCACGTACAGTAGGACTTGGTTCAGATATGTAATGAAATTGGAAAGTGATGGAAAGTTGATCTCTCATAAAGAAAGGATGATGTGGCTCCGCCCACAGGCCTTCAGCTCTGACTGGGATTAACTCCAGGGATTTCCCCCTCAATATCAAAACCCCCTTTCACAGTTACTCATCACTGCCCAAATAAAACAGCAGTTCAGAATTTCACAACCTGGCCTCTTGCTGACTATAACAGTTGTTGAAATGCAAGACTTTTAATTTGCTAACGACACAAATAGGCTACTATGAGTTTGCCGCATCTGTGGAAGATGATGAAAGAAGAAGGGAAGTGTACGGTTAAAGATGTCTTCCGCTAGGACTCTCACCACCAGCTCAACGGCTGCTAGAGTGCCAACATTAGCGTGAGCTCGGCCTGAGGCTAAACCACTGGTGGATACAGCTATGACTGTCAACATGCATTCTCCACTCACTCGCAAACAAAACACAAATAGTCAAACGTGCTTCAGCCATTCCCTCCAACCACCTGTCTGCTGTTGTGACTAGACTTGTGCCAGTATTCGGTAATGCGGTATATCACGGTAATGAATATGCACGATATTGTTATCGTGGGCACTTCTAAATACCGTGAATAATTATATATTACAAATTATTCCGAATTTTGAATGCATTTTAAGAATACTTTTCCCATCAACTGGTCAAAATGCACAACAGCGCTGTGTGCTGCGTGAAAGATGCGTGCGCTCTCTGATGTAAACAAGCGCGGACCAGAAGCACATGGAGGAACATGTGAGAGACGCTCTGGATAAAAGCGCACTTTCACTCTCTGACAGCAGATGGCGCTAAACGGCAGAAATAATAATAATAATAATAATAATTCATTTAAATGCAGCCGTTACCCCGGAAACCCTGTAAACAATTCTGTAATATGACCGCACTTTTTTTTTTTTAAACTAAATTTCAATATCGTGATAATACCGCATACCGTAATAAAACATTAGCAATTAATCGCAACATGAAAATTTGATACCGGCATATCCCTAGTTGTGACCACCACATAAAGCGTAGCACACATACAGATACCAAGGAGGTGCATTTTTCTCCAAAAACCCTGTACCCCGGGCATCTTATCGGCCTATCTCACTCATGTCATGCAATACAAATATACTCTGCAAGGCTTTAGCAAAAACTCTGTACCCCATTCCCAAACTAAACTGGCTGTGGCCTTGCACTTTGAAGAAGGAATATCAGAGAGGCTGAAATTCCATAAGGCATTATACTCCCTGAGTGCTTCCATAAAATTTGAGGCAACAGGAAACAAGCTTTGTTTTGTACTAGAGTGGTCAAAAAGTACTGGTACTTCAGTACCAAGTAGACACTGACATTTTAAAAATGTTACTTTCTGCGGTACTGGTAGTACCAAGTCAAATTGGTACCTAGTGAAAATGCTCTGTGAAAACTTGTTTATTTACAACTTGTTGAGCACTTGCTGAGCACAGCCAATCAGAACCTGCTTAATATCGGTCAAAACACCAGGGTTTTTGTTTAACGTGAGCTCACTGACTGAGTATTGGGCACTTATTCCCTCATTATAACGGCAACAAAGTATAAATACAACATAAATAAAAGGTTGATTATGCAGTGTAGAAAGCTTCACTGATTATAACAGGAGTTTCAGAGGAGTGCAAAACTCAATTAGTGAGCTCACACTGAACTAAGGTGATTGACAGCTTTAGTGATTATAAAGGGAGCAGTCTTTACTATAGCTTTGTTAATAGTCTATTCACAATTTAAATTTAAATTGAATTTAAAATGTCAGATTGAATCAAAAAATCGCAACGATTGACGAAGTAAAAACCATAGTAATGTGAAGTGTCAAATAAAACTACATTACATCTTGGAGTGTAAATGCAGAGTAACAGAAATGCAACTTGTTTGTTTCTTTACTCTTCATTTGATTACAAACTCTTCACTTGATTTTTTTAAAGCAATGCTGTTTTAATGTATTATTTACATAGAATTATTAATAACTAACTCATTTATTCAAATAGTTCATTTTCTTTTTTATTATACAAAGAAAATATAGAATTTCCAAGATTTTATTATAGGCATTATTTATACAATAAAAACAAGAACATTAATATTAATATGGTTACAAAATTGTTACCAGATAATATATTTTTATTTTCAAATGTTCAATAGTTCCAAAATTGGTAAAGAGAACCATCAAATTTTACTGGTACTGGAACCAACTACTGAACTATTGGTTTGGTGACAACACTACGCACGACAATGATCCAATCCCATTACCTCCTCTCTCGCTCTCTCTCTCTCTCTCTCTCTCTCTCTACAGACGCTACCCATCTCTCTCCACTTGTCTTGTCATATCTAATATCAAACGAAAGTCCGTAAGAAATGCTCAATAGTTATTAAAAAAAATTAAAATTAAAATTGAAGACATGTCTTTCAGAAAGGTATATGAGAACCTTTCCAAGTGTGAGTGTGACGTACATGGTGTTATTTAGAATGATACTCTGCCAATGCTTCAGTTTGAGGTCTAATTTTAAAAGAGAATTGGAGGCTGCTGGGATCCAGTACACCCACAACAAAGAATTTTAATCAATTTAATCAAAAATATGCAAACAGCCTTGGCAAATCAAATGACCTAAATGACTTAGGGCTGGTTTTCCAGGCGTTTAAGGTTAGTTAAAAAAAACACAGAGGATTTTATTTTTTTTTTTTTACAGAACTTACTATTGTCTATGGATAAACAGGAAAGCTTGTGGGCATTTAAAAATAGTGGTTCAACGGATCACAAATCTCACGGTTCGGATCACATTACGGTTTCTACCCACGGATCGGATAATTTTTTGAATCAGCAAGAAAAGAAAAATATTTCATTTTAACTTGCTTTCCATTTATTACTTAAAGCGAAGTACTTCTCTGATACCACAGCTAATACTACTAGATTAACGAAGAAAGTTTAAACACGATTAAAGAGACAAGAGAACAGCCAGTAAAAATAAGAACAAATACACAAATTACAAGCATAGATAAATACAACAGAATATGTTACAAATAAAATAAGGTTGGTAGTATTCAAATACAGAAATGTAATAATTAGGGAAAATAACGCTGCATAGTGTTCACTGTATAAATTAAATATAGATTTTTATCACAGCTGTTTTGTTGTTTGATGATCATTAATAACACCAGCATTATTTATAGGCCGCTGTCCCTTTAAGACCTGATGCACGGATCCGATATAATGATACACATCACATCCAATTTATTTCTCAGCTGTTTTCATTCACTTCAGACATAACTGACTGCGTTTACCTGAATGATTGTCAAGATGGGTATTTTGTCATAATTGTATGTGTCTGTTCAGAGGATTCAGTTCAGTGTTCGCGCGCCGTCTGAAACGCGCGTGTGCGGCTGTGCGCGTAGAGAACAGCGCGCGAGTAACGAATCGAGTTTCCTTTCGCCTTTTCTCTCTGGAATTGTTTAAAATTCGCTTGCTTGTGTAAATACGAACAAATGATAAACGTATACTCTATTATGGTTAAATATTGCAATTAATTCGCGGATCACATGCGTGCCGAACCGTGGGGCTTGGTCCGTACGGATCACGGATCAACTACGATCCGTTTAACCACTACTTAAAAATGTTAATAAAAATCTCATTGTTCAGCCTACTTGTCACAAAGCACAAAACAAACCTACTTCTAGAAATCCTGTGTATTATTTTCCTGTTGTCACTATTTTCCAATGACACACCTGAGACATCCAGCAGACTGCTCCAGAACAGATGTGAAAGTTTACAACATCTCTTCTTTGTTTCAAACACAGCTGTCCTCCACAAGACACTTATTTATTCATCACACAAAGAATAACCATAATCTAAATATGCCCTAGTTTAATTTCCATTCTTTGAACTCACATCAAAGTTGTTGTTTTTTCCCTCTAAAATCCAAATCAATCACCAAAAATGCCAACAAATCCGCTGTTGGGGGAGATTTGCTGAAACGCTGGAAAAGATGCACATGCTGTGCCAAGTAATCTGCCTTCAAAGGGCCTTGATCGCTATGGCAACAGCATGATCTTCCATAACCAAGCCATGAGGTGACCTGAGACACATACATGACATGTCCAAAAACCCTCCCAGAATTCTCCCTGCCGTGGCAGCACCAGCCTGCCAGAGGAAGCCACTGCTCTGACGGCATCACATGCGCAACGTGGCCCAATGGTTTCAACTTTTGTGAAATATACTTGCTATATATGTGTGTGTGTGTGCGCATATATATATATATATATATATATATATATATATATATATGCACACACACACACACACATGCATCATTTCATACATGTCAAAAAAAAAGGTACAAAATCACATACAACTCTGCCAGTTAAATCTAGCAAGCTTGGTGTTAAGACTGAATATTTCTAAAAGTGCAAGCTTGGATTAAAATAAATAATAAAAAAAGAGATATGAATATAGAAACATCAGAAACAGAAGCTGACTGAGAGTCTCAGGAGACAATGGCTTCCGGAGTTCAGAAACATAACAGGTTCGTTTCTTTACCCGAAACTACTGAAAGACAGTTTGGTGGTTATAGATGTGGAGCGTATTTGAAATAATAATCCATTCTGAAACAAATGCAAGCTTAAATGGGAGAGACTCCGTCATTGTTTTAAACAAAACTCACAAATCCACTGAGAAGCCTTTGATGATAAGCTGTGCTCAAGTGAGGTTTTGTCACCTTTAATATCTTCATTATACAGCAGGGCAGTTTTATTTTCCTTGCCTGAAATTATCTTAATATTTGAGGCTTTTTCGGAGTTCAGAGACTTGTTACAGAGAGGATATAAAACTCTGAATACTAATCATACAGATTCTTCCCCTCTCATTAATTATTAATCAGTAGATAAAGCCTTTTTCTAATCCACAGACAATAAGGACAGTGATGTCTGAGGTTTACTCTCAGCGCACTCTCTGAGGATGTCTTCAGGTACAAGTTCAAAAGCTCAGAGCGAAGCCAAACTCCATACAGCTTTGTTGACAAAGCAAGAAAAAAAAAAGAAAATATAAAATATAAATAAATAAATAAATCTAGAATTTTCTTGTATTTTAATCAACAAGTAGTAGTGAATTCAAATTATACCAAGGAATTTAAATAGATTGTCGAGATGGGTATTTTGTCATAATTTTATGTGTATGTGTCTGTTCAGAGGATTCAGTTCAGTGTTCGCGCGCCGTCTGAAACGCGCGTGTGCGGCTGTGCGCGTAGAGAACAGCGCGCGAGTAACGAATCGAGTTTCCTTTCGCCTTTTCTCTCTGGAATTGTTTAAAATTCGCTTGCTTGTGTAAATACGAACAAATGATAAACGTATACTCTATTATGGTTAAATATTGCAATTAATTCGCGGATCACATGCGTGCCGAACCGTGGGGCTTGGTCCGTACGGATCACGGATCAACTACGATCCGTTTAACCACTACTTAAAAATGTTAATAAAAATCTCATTGTTCAGCCTACTTGTCACAAAGCACAAAACAAACCTACTTCTAGAAATCCTGTGTATTATTTTCCTGTTGTCACTATTTTCCAATGACACACCTGAGACATCCAGCAGACTGCTCCAGAACAGATGTGAAAGTTTACAACATCTCTTCTTTGTTTCAAACACAGCTGTCCTCCACAAGACACTTATTTATTCATCACACAAAGAATAACCATAATCTAAATATGCCCTAGTTTAATTTCCATTCTTTGAACTCACATCAAAGTTGTTGTTTTTTCCCTCTAAAATCCAAATCAATCACCAAAAATGCCAACAAATCCGCTGTTGGGGGAGATTTGCTGAAACGCTGGAAAAGATGCACATGCTGTGCCAAGTAATCTGCCTTCAAAGGGCCTTGATCGCTATGGCAACAGCATGATCTTCCATAACCAAGCCATGAGGTGACCTGAGACACATACATGACATGTCCAAAAACCCTCCCAGAATTCTCCCTGCCGTGGCAGCACCAGCCTGCCAGAGGAAGCCACTGCTCTGACGGCATCACATGCGCAACGTGGCCCAATGGTTCACAGAGCAAGCAGCAGGTTAGCCAAAAATAAACAGCCTCCTGCCAGAGAGAAGGGGTCCTTCACTAAAACTCACTGAGGCTTTTTAAAGACTTTTTTGAAAATAATATATTTTCCCACAGATTTTATATATATGTGTGTGTGTGTGCGCGCATATATATATATATATATATATATATATACACACACACATATAT
>NW_015625591.1:1019093-1039052 GCF_001515625.1 Sinocyclocheilus rhinocerous | reverse complement strand
TCCCCTCTCATTAATTATTAATCAGTAGATAAAGCCTTTTTCTAATCCACAGACAATAAGGACAGTGATGTCTGAGGTTTACTCTCAGCGCACTCTCTGAGGATGTCTTCAGGTACAAGTTCAAAAGCTCAGAGCGAAGCCAAACTCCATACAGCTTTGTTGACAAAGCAAGAAAAAAAAAAGAAAATATAAAATATAAATAAATAAATAAATCTAGAATTTTCTTGTATTTTAATCAACAAGTAGTAGTGAATTCAAATTATACCAAGGAATTTAAATATTTAAATTTTGGTATCAGATAATACATATACTACCGCAGTGGTTTTCAAACCCTGGGTCACGACCCTCGGGTGGGTCACAAGACTTAAAAAATGGGTTTCCAGAATGATTTAAGGAAAATGTATGTAACAAATGCTCAAGACTCAGGGAAGAAGGAAGCGGGAACTGGCAAACATAACTTTAATAGCAAAATAAACTAAACAACAAAACAAAAGTAAGCGGCAGCCGCCTCACGGCAGACTAGTATCTGTGTTTTCGCTTTGGAGAGCATCAAAGGTTTCTATGTACAATGTGTCTTTGCAGCGTTGAACACTGTAGCCAATCACAGAAATATCTGTTGATTTCTTGAACGCAATGGCCAATCAGAGATGATTGTCAGATCCACTCACCACTCAAAAGGTCAGAGTTCTGTTCAGTCCTGAGTTCTGCAAGCTTGCGAATCCTCTCATTATAATGAACAAAGTGTAGGACGCAATGTAAATAAGAGATTAATTGTGCAGTGTAGAGAGATTAATTTACTAGAACGGCATTTTCTAAGAGTGCGATAAACTGAAATGAGTGACAGCTTTTCAGTGATCATAAAGGGAGTGCTCTTTGCGCGATTTCTTGGCTATATATTATCAATTCAGAAAAGAACAGCAGTCATTTGAAACAGAAATCATTTGTAACAGTATAAATGTCTTTACTGTCACCTTTGATCCATTTAATTTGCATCCTTACTGAATAAAAGTATTTAAAAAAAACTTTCTGGTCCCAAACTTGTGAATGGAAGTGTATGCATTTGCATGTGTGACCATTTCATACAATTTATGAACTTGACCTGCAATTAATTGAACTGTTGCCTCACATGAAGAGGCACTGGGTGGGGTCTACCAGAGGAAGAGTTGTGTTTGCAGAAATATTCTCTGATGGCACTATTCCACTATTGTTTTAAATGCTTCTTGGTGGGTCTGTTTCAACAGCTTTTTTCTAGAAAAAGCAAAGGATATTTATCTTTGTACAATACCTCATGCCTGTATAACACAGTGGCTATGACATGAGAAATAACAGTGTTGGAGACAACAAAAGAGAATTTTGTTATCAGACCTCGCTGAGCTGTGGATGAAACAGAGGGCATATCACAGCATTTCCACAGAAGAGCTGCTCTTTACAAAGGTCTGACAGATTAGCGAGAAACATGACCAAACCCTTAGCGCACATTTCCACTATCAAAACCTCCTAAAACACATGCCGATTACCATTATGGATATTTTAAGGTAATATGGCAGGTTCAATACAAGTGATGCTTAATCAACATCATTTGGAGTACCATGTTGATTTCCATTTAAAAAATAAAATACAAAATTCAAGTGCCCCATTTTGTGTTTCTATTCATTGTTCAGGGATGCAAACTCATCATGGGTGAAAAACTCTGCTAAAATTCACTATAAATGTTCACTTTCATTCATGAATGATGCATTTATATAACGCTTTATTGTGTATTGTTGTACACCCAAAGCGCTTTACAATCATGTGGTGGGGGGGGTCTCTCCTCAACCACCACCAGTGTGCAGCATCCACTTGGATGATGCGACGGCAGCCACAGGACAACGGCGCCAGTGCGCTCACCACACACCAGCTACAGGTGGAGAGGAGAGACAGTCATAGAGCCAATCAAGTGGTTGGGGATTATTAGGAGGCCATGATTGACAAAGGCCAGGGGGGCAATTGGCCAGGACACCGGGGTTACACCCCTACTCTTTACGAGGAGTGCCATGGGATTTTTAATGACCACAGAGAGCCAGGACCTCAGTTTAACTTCTCATCCGGAAGAAGACATGAAAAAAAATGGTCTCCTGGTGGAAAACAAAGACTTAAAGGGTTACTCCACCCCAAAATGAAAATTTTGTCATTAATCACTTACCCCCATGTCGTTCCAAACCCGTAAAAGCTTAGTTCGTCTTCGGAACACAATTTAAGATATTTTGGAAGACGAACTAAGCTTTTACGGGTTTGGAACTACATGGGGATAAGTGATTAATAACAAAATTTTAATTTTGGGGTTGAGTAACCCTTTAAGATGAAAATGACATGAGATTTCCATTATATCCAGTAGATGGCAGCAGAGGATCACCCATTAGCTCAGCTGCCATTTCCACTCCCTAGTTTTTTCTTCACGTCTTGCTTTTGGATTATAAAATGACTATGAAGTACAGCAAGTGCAGGAAGTCACAAAGTCTCATGTCATTTAAAAATAAGTAAATAAATAAATAAGCCCAGACACCAACAGCCTAGTAGGGATAATTATTTAAATACTTAACTAGTTATCTACAAATTAAGTTAATTATTAATGGTATAATAATTAAATAATGTATTAAATATTTTTAGATTTTTTAGATTTAATTTAAAAACTACATTTTTCAAACATTGCCTAAAAAGGATCAAAAGGAGTGCTTTAAGTTATCTTTACCTGTAGAAGCTGCTAAAGCCAACACAGACTTGTTGCTGCTGAATCTTAACTTATTTCTTAAGAAGATTTTTGTGAATCCAGCCCCAGATATTTAACCCGATCTAGGTCACCTGATAATTAGGAATGCCAAACTATATTGAATTATCTAGCATAGATGGATACAGTAAAATGGCTTCTCTCTTCTATCTTGATGGTCCGCACACACAAATCTCTGCCAGTGCTTGAAGTAACACCCCACAGCGTTTCCAAACCGTCTCTGAAACACTGCTGTTTTGAGTAAGTTGTGTCAGGAGCAACAAACAAACAAGAGATGTTTTTATCACATTTAGCATCATTGCACATCAAAGCCAAAGACTGACTACAAGATCACATTTGCGTAAATCATTTTCACTTAGATTCTGGCTGATATGAGCCAACAAGATCAGGTTATTTAACAAAACATTCTGAAAAGGTTTACAAAAGCGTCTTGCAGTCTCTGCTATGCAGCTATTCAGTAATCCACTAAAAGTGTGTCCTCTAGATAGCAGATGAGTGTAACAAGGGCTCTGCTTTGTTGCTTTTCATAAAACAAGCATTGAGATGGAATAATGCTTGATTGTTTCCTTCTTCTATGGCACATTAGACAATGGATGATCTTTACAGCAACGTGTAGTCACCTATGACAGGATTCATATATAAACAGGGACTCTATCAAAGTACAAATATAAATATATATATATATATATATATATATATATGACTTTAATGTGAAGTCCATGAAAAGCAATGATGTATGTAAAGTATGTATCCATGTAAAGAATTTAAAAAAAAAACAACTACCAGCCATGACAAATTGGCAAAAGTGGTGCCTTTCATTTCAGTGTAATTAAAACTGATTTCTAAGACCATTACTTGCATTACTGAACACTTCTCTACCTGCTCCTTATTAATCAAGATAAACCAAAATCAAAAACACCTTGGGAAGGAATTCATTACTATAATCAACAGCAACAAAACTGCACTGAGAATCGAGAGGAGGTGACTGGACAGTGTGAGAGGAAGACAATCTTTCATTAAAGGATTTCCACAGGACGTCCTACCTGTTGTGTTGAACTGGCTGCTTCCAAGAGTGGTTGGCCTGTTTTTCCCACTGTTTGCAGGTGGAGAAAACATCTATGGGAAGACATGCAAACATTTTCTGAAATAGTGTGGTACTAACATTACACAGACAGTGTCTCATGTTTAATCAATAAAAAAATGTATGTGCAAAAAAAATAAAATAAAATAAGTGCATGTTTTATATATTACATATTCTAAAATATCTGTATAAAAAAGTGTGCACATAAATGTTTGTGTGTTGATTTCCATGTATATTCACAACATAAAAAAGTAATACTTAAACTCTAATAATGCATATCTCACAAGTGAGTGACTGAACCAATGACAACAGCTGGAAGAGAGTAGTTAAGTAGTAAAATAATTGATTAATGTCTTACCGCGCTGAAATCCAGCAGATCACTCAGCTCCTTATCCGTCCCGATAGCGGCAATCCGCTGCTGAGGGTTCATCCTTACGATCCTTTTCTAAATCTACAAAACACAAACATCATTCCCCTCAATCTGAGAGCCTGGTGTGCGCTGAAGCTTCAAGCTCGCCAGCAGAGCTTATGCAAATGACATCGGCGAACATCCGCAGCTTGACATGCAGCTAAACATCCCCATCGCCAGTCTTTAGCAGAACTAACTTTGCGCTTTTCCAAAACCCTGATACAAATCAAGGGCAATCGAAGGACCTGGTTGTCCTTGATCAAAAACTATGTGTTATCCATTAAATAGTAATTTAAAAAAAAGCTCCTAAGAGACAGACCCAAGACCTCCTCTCCCCAGCCTCGTATTATTGACAGTTTCAGACAAGGTTACGGAATTTCTTTCTGTAAACAATAGCAATCGCATGACATGAGGTGACACCGTGGAAATAGGTGTTATTATAATGTTAGAGAGCAGGCATAATAGGGTATTTTTGGGGGGATGGCCAAACGTGGACATGTTGAGAAAGACCCTGTGCTCGATGGTGTCACGCACATGGACCCGCAGCATCGTTTTTCCGCTGCATGTGTTTGATTCATCAATGTATCAGAAGTCACGAGCTTACAATGAACTCACATGCGCTGTCAAAACATCAGCCGCTACACACTTTTGTTGTTGCATTACAGGAGAATGGATACTTCCAAACAACGCTGCTGCTGCTGTTGTTCGCTAATTGCCTGTTAACCTATTCATAAGTGGTGCGACCATGAAACGATTACGCGAAAATCGACCATTAGCACTGACATAACCCACGTTTTGACGTGGAGAATGAACGGTGAGATGTCAAACTCAAATGTTAAAGCGAATGCCGACCGCTTTCGCTCCAAATCGGCTCCCGTCTTTTCTTCTATCCCAACTTCTTTCAAACAGTCCGAAACCTCTCACAAACTCTGTGCAATATTTTACCTTTTTTGTTGTCAAAATCCAACTAGGGCGATCGGGTGTGCCAGTGACGGCGTGGGGTTCCTTGTCTCGGGTCGGAAAGATAATGAAATCGGTATCTCTTGCGAATGTATATTGCAAATATCTATGTAACTTGCGAGTTTCCCTTAGGCAGACATTTTTGCTTGGCGATAACCGAAGCACAACGATGACGTCTAAAATTGTGTCCTTCCGCCAGCGCGTAGACTTGACAGTTCTTCAGCGGTGCGGATGAATATCATGTGTGGCGAATCATAAAGCCTGACACACAACCTTGCTAGGGGAGTAAAGGACCACTGGAAACTGGCACCTCCTAAAATCAGTTTGGTTTACCTCCCAACTCCGTTCACGTAAATGTGTCCTTCGTTGGATATGTGTATTATTAGTATTGGGAGAAATTGTGCATTTTTAAAGTATGGAATACATAATTTAGCTGCATTATGTGTTCTGCTGGAACAAGTGAAGCAGCAGAAATGCTTAGCAGACCTTCTGAATTAGTGCACACTCTACCAAAACCATGTAAACATATGGATAATGCTATTTCTCCTTTCAAACCTTATATAACTAGACCTAACTTTGATAACCAGACGTTTCTTCTTTCCTTCATCCTGAGAATTGAAATTCTTCATGTGCCAGTGCAACCAATGGAACATCAAGAATAAGTTACAGTGCAACAACATGACAATCTTAGAAATAATAGTGCAAAATATAGTATAAGCGTATACGTTTATGTGATGTAATGAATTATGAAAAATAATACAATTTTATAAAATAAAAAAACTAATTTATAAAATAAAAAAATTATAATTGTTTGCAATAATATTGGTATTGTTATTGCTGTTGTTGCTATTATTAACTTTTGGACTTAGGAGACTTATAATATTTTCTAATAAATCTTAATTTTCATATAGATAAATACATTTGCAAACTTTTTTTTACAACCGTAATTATTAAATTCTTGAATCGTAAAAATGCATAAAAACATATTTTTGCAGGGAAGGAATGCAATAAATAAGCTTCAAGTAAGAATAGTTGTCTAGCTTGTTTTAAAAGGACCCAAACCATTTAATATTATTATTTGCATATGTGACGAGGCAGATTAAATCTGAGTAAATTTGCAATTGAATGTAAAACAGTCTCTCTGGGTTGTCATTAGTACTTAACTACACTACACTAGAAAGTTTGCCATAAAATTAAAAGCAACTTACTGGCAACAAATAGCTCATTCACTCATAACGAGCTGATCTTTACATTTAATTATGAGAGTATGCTGTATATATTAATTACAATGTGCTTATATATATATATATATATATATATGTGTGTGTGTGTGTGTGTGTGTGTGTGTGTGTTTATTTGTGCTGTATTTGACACAATATTGTCACATTCTTTACTTGCATAAAAAATTATAATGCTTACATCATTTTTACATTCGGTGATATCAAAAATAGTGATATTCAGTACTACTATAGAAGTACTTCATAAAAAAAAGAGAACTGGGATATTACATATATTACGTCATTATGTCCGTTCAAACATTGACCAATTTTAATCAAGTTCATTCACAGATATTTATCTTTCAAGAGACAGAGAAAAGCACATTGAAAACTAATTGCCTGTACAGAACAAAGGGCTGCAAAGTTTAACATCACAAAGCCAAAACAGCTTACAGATGTACAACATAAGCCATCCAAAAAAAAACTCTTAAAACTCCCTTTCCTCCAAACTTTCTGAATGAAAGAACGAGATGTATCATCTGCTGGTGATGATGACATTGATTATTTATAAATGGCATGCATCCCTAACCCATCACAATACCCATAGTGCCACCTGTTGGTCAAAACAAACAGAAGCGAGACAAAACTGTCAAAGTTGCTGCTTGTCAAATTGAACTCTAACTCTAAGTTAACTAAATATCATTACTGTGGTTCTGTTTTATCGCCATTGAATTACTTCAAACTATTACTCATACATTTCTGGTGTTATTCTAATGTTATTTGTTGTTTTTATTTTAACATCCATTAGTTTACTTAAAATATTTGTAAATTTTAGTATAAAGTTTTAGTATAAAGTATCACGATGCAAGTCTTAAAATCTAAAGCTCCACTAAATATCATGTTCTGTAATGTGTACGTGTACGGCGTTTTGACCTAGTTTTTATTGTCTGACTCATTAATGTATTGGTTATAATTACTTTATTTTCTTCTCTGCACACAGTTGCTTTATGTTCTGTATTTTTAATGTTGTCATAAACGGAGGCTTTTCAAAGTCTTGGTTCTGTGAGAGACGTGAGGTTCTTTAGTCCCAACAATAGCCCCTCTGATTTCCCATGAGCCTCCGCGCTTCATGCCGCTGTGAGTGTGTCTGAATCAACACTGACGTTGTTTGTAAATAATCCGAGATTTTAAAAGGTAAGGCCGTGTTTCGCTTTTTTTTTTAATCCGAAATGTTTGCCTATATGTTATCGTAACAAAGCCAATGAACATTTCCTGTGTGATTTGCCGTTTCTCTCTGCAGGCGCATGCAATTTTTCTGGCTTTTTAGCATGTTAGCTTCCAGACAGCCGACCTGTCTGCTAACGGATTTCTGAATAATGTGCTAGATCTATGTCGATGTATGAATGTCTCTGATTTCTTAGCATTTATGCACTTTATTCTTGACTGCATTTTGAAGTAATAGCTGGGGTGTAAATGTTGGGACTCTGAATTAGCATATTAGCCGGTCTGTGTCCGCAGTAACAGTCTCGTGGCTGCTAGAGGTGGATCACAGGTTTTGCATTACTATAGTTGGGCTTTTAAACTTAACATTAGCATGTCTACATGTATATCTTTTCCTGTGGGAAGCAAAGATAATTTGGTTCTAGCACATAACTTGTTTTGTGGCATTTCAGTGATATATATGGCACCTTAGTTTTGCTGGAGTCTCAAGCATTAGCTAGCTTTTATTGAGGTGTAACTGTGCTGGTATGCCTACACCCAGGTTATGATATAATCTGTGTGCTGTTGGTATAATTTCATTAACCACATAGCACTGCACTGATTTGTTTTTTGTTTCCTCTTAGATGTCTGAGCTGTTTATGGAGTGTGAGGAGGAGGAGTTGGAGCCGTGGCAGAAGGCAATACCAGAAATCAATCTGATAGATCTTGATGATGATGATGATGATGAACCAATATTTGTCGGTGAAATCTGTAGCTCCAAGCTTGCGACCAACACAAGACAAGGTTTGACTCTCTTGTTGGCACACTGTCACTTCTGTTCTGGTCTTGTTGCTCATTGTTTCTTGTTCTTGTGATCTTCAGGTGCTGTTAACCAACAGAACCAGCGGAATGTCCCGGTTCAGAAACCCTCGATGTTGGCATCTTCACAAAAGACTCTGCAAGCTCCGCCGAACCCCGCTAGGGTGGCTACAGGTCCTACAATCATGGTCAGAGGCTCTGCCCCGTCAGGAGGAAATCCCATCCTCATCCCTCTCAACACAACTCTAGGACCTCAAACAGCCCCTCAACCCATCATTATTAACAATCAGGTAACTTCACTTCTTTTTTAACTTTCAGATAAATCTGTGATTTGTGCTGAACAAATGCTAAGTACAATGATAGAGTTGCTTTCTGCCCATAGTAGCCACAGGCTTCTTCCCACTATGCATATAAACATGCATGAATTTATATTCATTAATGTGTGTATTCATAAGCTGAATTTGGTCAGGGTACTGAATCTTTTTTTTTTTTCTTTATCATTTCACCAGGGTTACATTGTGGTATCACCACAGAATCTCAACAGCAACACCTTGTTCAACAGCTCTCTGGGGTCACAGTATCCACCAGGAACCACTGTCACAGTTGTGCCAGGTATAAATGCTGTGTCTGTGTAGTTTTTTTGTTTTTGGTGCACTATCACATTTAGGCTACGTACACACAAAACCAGAGCTTTCCCTATCCAATCTTTTTTTTCCCCTCATCTCAAGAAATATCTGCGTCCACACGAAACAGACACAAAGCGATGTAGCAATAGCGGTTTCACTCTCCCAAAATGCCGGATCCGTGTGGACGAAACGCCTATACGATACAAAATTTATGCGAATACAGCTAATCGCGTCTCCGTGTGGACGGGGCCTTAGTCATTTTGTTTTTGCAGACTAGCTATCTTGCAGACACTTTCATTCAAAAGTTTGGGGTTGGTAAGATTGTTAAATGTTTTTTGAAAGATGTTTCATGCTCACCAAGGCTTAATTTATTTTATCAAAATGACAGTAAAAACTGAAATATTATTGCAATTTAAAATAACTTTTTTATTGATTGTTTTTATTTTAAAATGTACCTTATTTTTGTGATGGCAAAGCTGAATTTTCAGCAGTCATTTCTCCAGTCTTCAGAAATCATTCTAATATGTGGAATTGGTGCTCCAGAAACATTTCTTCTTATTATCATCATTGTTCCAAACAATGCTGCTTAATATTTTGTGGAAACCGTGATAAATTTTTTTCACGATTTGTTTGATAAATAAAAAGTTCAAAAGAGCAGCATTTATTTTAAATAGGGATGCACCGATACTGGTATCGGGCCCGATACTGAGCTTCTGTACTCGTACTCGTTAAAATGCCCCGATACCAAACGCCGATACCACACAGCATGTGATCAGTGCCATAATCAGACAAAGACACAACAACAATAGACAGCAGAATGGAGTTATAAGAGATTAAGGATGTCTACGAAGTATATGTATGCAATGAATATAATGTTAAACTTTCAGTATTAACGTCTGTATAGCGGATGTGCGCGAGCTGATAAACAAAGCACGCTGAGTGGGTTGAGCGCGCAGCGGTGCAGATGCGCGAGCTTGTCGAGTGAATATACCTTTCTCACAGACATCACTGGAAAGTTTGTAGTTCGGTCGGATACGTCAAAAACAAGTAAGAAAAACAATGCACAAGTTACTTAACGGTAAGGAGAGAGAGAGAGCGCGTGCGCACTTCTGTTATGTGATCTTTGATGTTCACTCACTTAGCACAAGCATCATTTGGATTAAAACGAAATCGTAAAAATAAGACAATTTATATGGGCATTCACTATAAACATCATTTATTTTCAACCTTAGGCATACACGACTTTCTGGCGAAAGTGAATCTAGCAGCCTGTGTGAAATGCGCTAGGCTGTACTATTCTGCAGCAGTACAAATACCTGCACGCGTTGCGCGTGTTTTGCTTGCTTCATGAGTGTTTCTGCATTATATGAGAGGCTTTGGAATATAAATCGCAGCACGTTTCAGATGAAAAAACGCGACTTCTATTTCTGAAAATATCACAGTTAGGAGATTTATAACGAGTGGTTCCCTGCATTATTACAGCAAAGCGCGTGATTAAAGTACTAAGCCGCTGCAATAATGCTATTAAATTAAAGATGATGTACCATAGAGCAAAAAAATGAACAGTGAAAGTAACAAAAACTCGTAAAATACATTTTAATGGGCATAATTAAGTGTGAAAATAACCGAAGGATATACAGTGAAACCAAAAATGATTCAGAGACCAGATATAATTTTTGATATTTTTTTACTAGTGGGTGCAGGACACTATAGTTAATTTATGTAAGTGAGGATAGCAAAATAAAGTAAACTGTGACAAATCATACCCAAAAATTCTTCATACAGTGGACTACCAATAAAACTGATACAAATTTGGGTCCAAAAATTATTCAGACCGAGTCTGGGAAAAAAACTGAAGTTCAGGTTTTCATGAACCTGGGTGACAGCATGCCCAGGAGACTACAGGCTGTCATTAAGGCTAAGGGCTGCCCGACTAAGTATTGATAGTTGTGTAAATACTGTCATACTAACAGCTGTCTAATTTTTTGGTTGATTGTAATCCATTAGGCTACATACCTTTCTATCAAAGTTATCTAACATTATCAAGCTGAATTTGTTCTGACACAGTTTAACTCTGAGTTCTTGTTATATTTTATTACCATTTTCTAAACTATAGCGAATAAACTATAGCGTGATAATGTGAGAAATGTTGAAGGTGTCTGAATAAATTTTGGTTTGACTGTTATCTATTTGATAAATGGAAGTTAACCAACTAACATTATACATACTCTTTTGGTTTCTGTACCCAATTTTTAAAAAATTTACAAATGCAATAAAATATTGGTATCGGTACTCTGTATCGGCAAGTACCAAAAAAATAAAAGTATCGGTATCGGGCGAGTACTGGAAAAAGTGGTATCGGCGCATCCCTAATTTTAAATATACTTTTTTTGTAAAATTATAAATGCTTTATGGTCACTTTTTATCTATTTATTGCATCCTTGTTGAATAAAAGCAGATGTTCTTAACTCTGGCCCTCGAGATCCACTTTCCTGCAATTTAGTAGGAGGGTTGGGAATCGAAAAGCTATTCCAATTTTGGAATCAGATGCGTAAGGTCAGGAATCGAATTACTTGTTATCAAATTAAATTTCGATTCTGCTTCTCGATTCCTGTATGCGCATTTAGGCTATTGTGATTTCAAAAGATTCAACTGCAAGAAGACGAAATAGAACTCACTTCTGCACTCGCGCGCTGTTTTCTATGCTGCGCACGCACAAAAGCCGCCTCTTATATACGCGAACACTGGACTGAGCGCTCTTTCTCGCATTCTCACACATTCGAATGGACAAATAAAAAACAGAATTATATCAAAATATCCCATAAATACAATCGGTTATGTCTTAAGTGAACATAAAGAGTTGAGAAAGAAAACAAGGGTGTATTGGATCCGTGTATTGACAGCAGTTGCTGCCGCCAGTCATTAATATCAATCAAAGAACGTTTGAAAGCGTGAAGTGTTTGTCATGTTCTGACCATAAAGAGTAGTTTAAAACCACAGTCAACCGTTTGGTTTCTACAACTATTACTTAGGAGTCAAAAAATCTGCCTTTAAACCTGAAAGAAATAAAAGATTTGAAATTTATTGTGATAATTATCAATATCGACTGACATGAAAAATTTTATCGTGTTAATTTTTTGGGCCATATCGCCCAGCCCTAGGTTGGAGCTAAACTCTGCAGGAAAGTGGACCTCGAGGGCCAGAGCTGAGAATCCCTGAATAAAAGTGTTAATTTCTTTAAAAAATATGAATTGTAGTGTATGCTAATGAGTTGAATTGGTATGTGTTTGCTTCATTACTTTGTGTTTGTTTCTCAAGCAGCAGGTCGGCAGATAGTGCCACAAGTCATTGCCACACCAAAGCAGGGGGTCATTCACAGGCCACAAGTGCAGCATATCCAGGACAATGTGGTGACCTTGTCCAATGTACAAGCCCCAGCTTACCTTCGTCCTCAGTCCCAAACTACTTCAGGATCTCAGAACACAACAGGCATTGTCCCAGCAATACTAGCAAAACAGAAAACTGTATCCCTGCAAACTATGAATAGCAGAGGTAAGCCTGTGTCTGCCGATTGATAAGCTATATCAATGTATCCACTACTTTACCAGTAGACCTTTTTTCTAGGTTAGTGTGTTACTTACCGAAGTGAAAGGGTTATAACCAAGGTTTGCAATTACCACCCACCCACCATCCTACCAGATTATGATTGCCAACCACCCACCATAATTTTTGGATGATTGAGCAACTGCAATTTACCATGACAACAAAATGGGATTTATTTGTTGTCCATATACAAAGCTACAATTTTAAAAAAATAAATCAATTTCAAAAAGGTATCGTAACACTTTGAAAATTCCAAGGCCGCTCTGGCTTTTCTGAAATGTGTTAAAACTTTTTAAAAAGATTTTTTTTCTTTGAAGATATAAACTTTATTGGATGCTTCTTTTTATGATCCACAGATAATGGCACAAACCACCCACCATAATTTTTGGATGATTGAGCAACTGCAATTTACCATGACAACAAAATGGGATTTATTTGTTGTCCATATACAAAGCTACAATTTTAAAAAAATAAATCAATTTCAAAAAGGTATCGTAACACTTTGAAAATTCCAAGGCCGCTCTGGCTTTTCTGAAATGTGTTTGACAAAACTTTTTTAAAAGATTTTTTTTCTTTGAAGATATAAACTTTATTGGATGCTTCTTTTTATGATCCACAGATAATGGCACAATGATAAATGACACAAGCAACAGTGGGTCCAAAGGAGGTAAGCTTGACATGGGGTATGTTTTTGTCCAATATGTATTGTAGAATTTCCAGAAGCAACAATCTCTGTTCATCTTTTAATCTTTTTTTCCTTCTTTGACAGCAGGGGAAAATTATTTTCCCTTCACAAAGAAGTGTCCCAGGTGTCAGAATGTGTTTTGCTTTCAGCCTTTAAAGAATCATATGAAGGTTGGTATGTTTTACTTTAGTTTTTTGTTTCCTGTGTTAGCAACAGCTTTATCGCGTTCAGTCATGCAGCATTACATCTCAATATTAACATAGCCATTTATGACATCTGTAGTGTGTCATCATCTTCACTGTCCCGCAGCCTGTTTTAAGTTATGAGCTGTTTGGGAAGCCAAACACTGCAACTGAACCAAGTAAACTGCAATGCCACTCATGCACACACTGGTTATGTAGTTTGGTGTTTGGTCTGCTTTTTTTTTGTTTTGTTTTGTTGCTATTTGCTCACAGAATGATTCATTGCATAAATGAGATGTTATCTTGTGCAATGTTTTAAAACAAAGAATAAGACAACATTTTCTTAAAAATTGATAATTTACCCAAAAATGAAAATTCTGTAATCAATTACTCAGCCTCATGTCTTTCTAAACTCATAATACTTGCATACATCTTTTGGAGCATAAATGAAGATCTTTTAAAAATATTCTCTCTTCATTTTTCCCTCCATCGAATGAATGCAATCAAAATTTCATAAAGACATCATAAAATAATCCATATGAATTGAGCAGTTTAATCCAGGTCTTCTAAAGAGTGTTCGCTGAATGATCACTTAAGATTTCATTTAGGCATTTATTCACATATAAACATTGATCAACGCACATCAGATTTGGTAAGCAGAATATCTAGGTTTGTTCTCACATCAGGCATGCAAGTTTGAGCCCCCGATGATTGGCTGATTAACTAGAAAAGTTAAAAATGGCACTTCATTTTAAAACGGTTGCCACCTCCTGATGTAGAGACAGATATACTTTATTGATTCCTCAGCTGAAAAGCAGTATTGAGATGTTATGACGCTTTTCTCCTCTTCTTCTTTAGCTGTGCTGCCCTGAATTGTTGGACTCTGTGTTCCCTTCAACATCGAAGCCTGACAAACAAGCCAATGCACCGAAAGTCAACGAGCCTGACAAAGGCAAACTCATCATGCTGGTTTCAGACTTCTACTATGGGAAATGTGAAGGGGATCCATCTCTGATTCCCAAATTCAAGTCCAACAACACGTTCAAGTGCAACAGCTGTTTAAAAATGCTCAAGAACAATATCAGGTATTTGTTTGAGTGTTTATTTTTGGAGTTACGTAAATAAATAAAAATATATCAGGTTACACATTTTTTGAAGTACCATCTTTAATCAGTCAATGCCTAAGTCAGGTGCATAGGTGGTTATAGCTCTATAGACCTTAGTAAGGGTAGCTGCAATTTAGTTTGCCATGAATGAAAACGATTCAAACAATCCCAGTCATTTAAGTCTGCTTTTTTTTGTATAATTGTTTTGGTCTGTGCGGGAGCAACATCACATATGTGACTTAGAGGGAACATTGCTCATGAGAGCCATTAGCTACAGGAGCCCTGAGATGGAGAGAGCAATAGTTAGAGAAAGAGAGACCCCATCACTGGATTCCCCCTCAGATGGATGACGTTATCAGACCCCCGCTCCCTCTAGGGGCCCCAGATGAATAATGGAGGATAGTTTGGCTGCTATAAGAACTGTTCCTGTGATTAAATAACTTTACTCAGCCACGGCGTGAGAAAAGCCTCCGTAAGCTCCTTTTAATGGGGAGGTGCGTTTGCAGAGCACCCCGAGTTCTGGCGGCGGGGGTCACAGTTCAGCCCCATAAAAATCCCTATTAGGGGAGATGAGGTTGCAGAACATGCTGACTGAAAAATTGGCCGCTCAGCGTCAGGGCACCAATGGCAGGTGAGGCAGAGAGAACAGAGGCAGTCTGCGCATCACATCATTAAACAAAGAAGAAGCGCAGTATAATTGCTGGTATTATAATGGCTATTACGCACAGTTAGATCATGAACTTTAAGTAGAATATTTGCTAATTTATCTCCTGGAAACCTTTGGGAGCTCAAATGCTTCTTGAGTATACACGCATAGGCCTTGCCCTGTTCGGAGGTGACTTTTAATGGTGTATGTTTGTAATTTGGCTAATTATATTTAACTGTGCATGAGTTTTGTATTCCTAAAGGATGCTGAACATTAGCTACTTTAACTTTGGCATTTTCCCTTCCCTTCAGACGTATTTGATGAATTACGGTTTATCATGAGTTGATAGTTCATGTACTGCTCATTTGTATCTTGAAAATCCAGCGTAATCTATAAACAAAGCTGGAGTATGACCTGTTTCAAAAATGGGATGTGAACTTCGGTTGCAACATCTGAAACGGCATGATTCTCAGAGGATGTTATGTGTCTATTTTTAGGTGCCTTTTGAAGAGCAAAAGGAAACTCCACTCCTGAGAGAGCAGACACTTTGTAGTGGTTTACCTGTTTGAATGTTGTACATCTGTTTGACATTCACTTCCTCGCATATCAAAGGTTTTCCTGTTTAGTTGTCACACCTTTGTCAACGGCGGCCCCGCTTGTGTCAGACTGAGTTCTCCCAAGATGGCAGCTGTTTATAGAGCAGGGAGTTTACCTTAAAGGGTGTCATTAATGTCACATGTTGCAGGTGTACCCAATGCCTTCTCACTCTTAGCACAAGCTGACTTGGAACAACTTGATTTTGGTTGTGAGTTGACACACCTACTGACTGTTTTTGCAGAAATCTCTGCACACACAGATTAAGAATAGATAAGAGGTGACAGACTTAATGACCCTGACATTTCTCACCGATTACCTGTCACATGAAACTTGCCAAAATAGGTGCATGAGCACTGCACGAATATAAACAATGGGTTTATGTTCATTGAGTTTCATCGAGTGACTTTACTCTGTGAGTGTATGCGATTGTTTATCGATCCTTTCTGCGCCTGTTGAAGCTTCAGTAAGAACATTATTTTCGTAATTTATTAGTCATTTATGAGAGATCCCTTACACGATCACCATCCATAACGAACAGTATTTGTGATATGTGGCATTACATTTGCTGAGTAACATTTTGGAGTCTGCCCCACTGTGAGTGATAATTTTGAATGTTTCAGAAGTTGTCGGTCAATAATTTAGCAGCGAGTTGGTCGCTGGGGCTGTTAACGGCCACCTGGCGAGAGATGTGGCCCTCTGGTCCTTCAATGACTATGTAAATGAAGACTACAGCAGAAAATCTAGTTTGAAAATCTAGTAGTATCTAATCAGCTAGTTGTAGTAATGCCATCCTTTGCTCCTCCTCATCCCTCTGTTCTTTTCCCTCTCACTCAGGTTCATGAACCACATGAAACATCACCTGGAGTTGGAGAAGCAGAACAGTGAGAGCTGGGAGAGTCACACTACATGTCAACATTGTTACCGGCAGTATTCAACTCCCTTTCAACTGCAGTGTCACATAGAGAGCGCTCACAGTCCCTTCGAGTCCAGCAGTAAGTCACAACATTTCAGTCACAGGGTCTTTTTTTTTTTTTTGAAGTAAGTGGTTCTTGGCCAGAATAAAGGCCTGTTCATACCAAGAACGACAACTATAACGATAACTATATTGGTGTCCACATCAACGTTCTGTTTGTTATAAGTGCATGCTGCAGTTTTATCATCTTCCGATTTGAATTATCAAGCTTTTTAAAGTCAGATGGATTCTGATTGGCTGTCAGTGTTTTTATTGTTCATCAGCTGAAAAAAATTGTTCAGAAGTTGATTACAACAGTATAATTCCTCTGTGTCATTATTATGATTGTAATGTGGCTATTCTCACAGTATTAGAATGATTGTTAAAACTTTTATAGTTATCATCCTTCGTGTGAACAGGCCTTATGCCGCAAAGTGGACAACACAATGTATTTAGCTAATACTTGTGCTACAAAATAATATTCACTGTGGTTGAATGGGAATGATATAATACATAAAGCATTGATTTCACACCAAATGTAATGTAAATGTAAAAGAAGAAAAAAAGGAAGATACTTCTGCCCAATGGTTTTTTTCTGACCAAAATCACTTGAATGCACATCACATCATAATTATGATTTTCAAACTAAAGTAGAAACTTTTGAGGTTATGTAAAAATAGTCAGTGATGTCGTAATTTGAATGAGAATATTTCACCAGAGGGGAATAAGTTGATGGTTTAGATATATTATAAGTATATTGTTATCTTTTCTTTCCCCAGCCAACTGTAAAATATGTGAATTGGCTTTTGAGACGGAGCAAGTGCTTCTGGAGCACATGAGGGACAATCACAAACCTGGAGAGATGCCCTATGCCTGTCAGGTAAAACGTCAACGTTGCGCTATGTAATTTGTATTTCAAATACTTGGTTCTCATTTTGTTTTTGCTCTCTTGAAGGTTTGCAACTACAGGTCCTCCTTCTTCTCTGATGTGGATAACCATTTCCGCACAGTTCATGAAAACACTAAAGACCTGCTTTGTCCCTTTTGCCTGAAAGTCCTTCGCAGTGGCCATATGTACATGCAACACTACATGAGACATCAAGTGAGTGTATTACCTCATGTGTCTTTTTGACATGTTCTTGGGTAAGACGTCATCTGTCTCTTTGTCTGTGGATTTGGAGCTTGAGACTTCACTGATCTGAAGTCGGCACAATGTGCAACTCATTTGTGTGTTGCCCCATTGGCTCTTTCTCTAAGGTTGGATTGATTTGGTTGTCTGCTGAACACCTTGGTGCAATATATAACAGGCTGACAATGGTGGCTTACTCTATTCACCTTCCCTGGTTACTCCTTATGGGCTTCTCCCTGGCAACAGCAAACCAGATTAACCAAGAGACATATCAGCCAAGAGCAAAATTTCTAACAAAAACAATAGTGCACGTGGTGGTGGAATAATGCAGATTAGAGGCCGCCAAGTTAAACCTGAGCTTATGGCATTTGTATATATATAAAAATAAAAAAACTATATATACAGTGGGTACGGAAAGTATTCAGACCCCCTTAAATTTTTCACTCTTTGTTATATTGCAGCCATTTGCTAAAATCATTTAAGTTAATTTTTTTCCTCATTAATGTACACACAGCACCCCATATTGAAGCTACATGTGCCCTTCAGCAAGTAGGAAATATACAGAAATTGAATAAAGTTATCAAACACTAAATTCTAAATCAAATATAGATGAATCCTTAAAGCTACAAAAAAAAATTGTTTAGTTTTTTTTGTTCTTTGATTAACAGATATCACAACAGCTGGGTTATTAGGGTATTTTGGCTGGTTTAAGACCTGCCGCTGTTGAACATGATACGGATCTGACACGCATCGTATTTTACAACACACTCCGAACTCTTTACCTTTTCTGATCCACTTCAGGTCTTAAAAGTCTCTACTAATGAGCTGATGAGTTGAATCGGGTGTATTAGATAAGGGAGACCGTGCTGGGGTGCTCCAGACCAGGACAGTTTTGAGAACCACTGCATTTCAGAGAAATTGTTCTTAAATCTGAAATCTGATATATAACACATAATTACGTACATGCACAGTTTTAAGGCAGCTTTAAGCACCTATTTGGTAACTTCATGACTTAACTGACGACATAACTATGACATTGCATGCTTGTAGTTTCATTTGCGCTTTAATATGGAATTATATACAGTGCGCGCTGCCGCATTTGTGCGTGCAATTGAAGAGCATGTGCTACAAGCACAGTATAACGGCTGACAGGAAAATTCATTTTTACTGACATGTGTCCTAAAAACATCTCATCTGACCGCAGTTCACTGTTGTTCTACTGAAGCTCCTCGTCACCTGTACCTTTTATTTCGCGCTCATTTGACTATTGCCTGGTGCTGAGGTGAAGTTGGAGTGCGAGTCTGAAAAGTTTCCCGTTTTATGTGGTCGTAAAGACATTCTGCGTCTAAATAAACGCAATTCTTGTCAAGAAAAAAGAGATGGAAGCAGCAGTATATATATACAGTTGTGCACATAAGTAGGGTTGGGTGTCATTTTAATTTTATTAATTCCGATTCTGCTTATCGATTCCGATTCTTTTCGATTCCCAGTTTCGATTCCAGTATGCTTAAATAATGATATCAAACATTTATCCTGTGTCTCTTTTTTGCAAACCATTTATTGGAGCTGAATACCATGAACAAAAATCAACAGGCTACATAAAAACTGGACTCTTTAAGAGCTGTTTGTGTGCAAAATAGAACTGAATGATTCTGGGTCATTTTTTTTTCTTTTTTTTCCCCCCAATGGAAGTTGTGTTTCTCTCATGATTCTGAAGAAAAAAACATTAGACAATAGGGGTGGAACGATACATGTATTTGTACCGAACCGTCATGGTAAGGAACATCTCGGTTCGGTGCGTGAGGCCTTACAACGAATACAGGCAATTCACCCCCAATCCAGAAGGGGGCGCCCGCAGCAATGAAACGCTGTTTGATAACTGGCCGCCAGCAGAAGAACAGCGAATGCCATGAGTTGCGCACATGAAAACAAAGCCCACTAGACAGTGACCATGTGCTGATTCTGAATGCGTCTCTCACAGAC
>NW_015625591.1:998514-1017930 GCF_001515625.1 Sinocyclocheilus rhinocerous | reverse complement strand
GGTAAGGAACGTAAGGAACATCTCGGTTCGGTGCGTGAGGCCTTACAACGAATACAGGCAATTCACCCCCGGGGGCGCCCAGCAGAAGAACAGCGAATGCCATGAGTTGCGCACTTGAAAACAAAGCCCACTAGACAGTGACCATGTGCTGATTTTGAATGCGTCTCTCACAGACTGACAAAGGAGTATACTTTAAAGGCTTGTGCACTCAACTGGTTGCGAAATGGAGCTTTGTGCTCGTGTATCCTACCTCTCTCATTCGGCACAAATCCAAATATTCCATAATATTTCCATATTTGCGACGTAACGTATCTGAATGCTAAACTATTATTTATTATGTAAATTATAGGCTTTGTACTTAAGTCCCGTTCCAACGGTGACACAGAGGCGGGCGCGCTGATATTTGGATTACTGTATTTTATTTTGATAAAGTAGTTAGCAATGCTGGAACTGATGTGTTTTGTGTGTGTGTGTGTGTGCGCGCGCGTGCGTGCGTGAGTGCGTGCGCGCCGGTGCGATCACTTCAACTGTTTCCTTATACCAGCAGAATCAACTTTAAACACTTATTGTCTTATTAATAATGCATCACTGAATAAAGGTCTGCTTTTATTTGTGTACACTCACAATGAAAACAAAACATTGTGCTTTTGTAAAATAAAGAAAACAAATAGGATGTCGCTTTCTGCCATTTGAGTTTCCTTTCTGTGAACAAATTAAGCCTGTCACAAAAATGAACTGAAACTCTGCGTATATAGGCTACGTTATGTGTCGCACTGTTTTTTTCCCCTTGTTTATCTGTAAACTAAAAATATATTTCAAGAATTTATATAACATAATGTAATAATATTTAGTGTTTTCACATCTAGGTGGGAAAAAATGTAATTTGTACTACTGTCTGTTCAAAATAAATGAAAAGAAACCGAGCATAGTAGATTTTTATTTTTTTTTCCTGTTGTACTGAAATTGTATCGAACCGTGACCCCCGAACTGAGGTACGTACCGAACCGTGACATCTGTGTACCGTTCCACCCCTATTAGACAACTAAACACTCAAGATGTACTTGTTCCATTACTGGATGAATCTGCGTTCTTGAACGAATCTCTTGTATGATTCAAAGACAAATACATTTTAACAGCCCCTTTTCGCCACCTACTGGCATAACAATGTAATCGATAAACCTTAATTTGAAGTGTCAATTTGGTGTCAATTTCAAAAGGTGATTTACCCTATTTTAATCGCTACCATACACATCGTACACCAGTTTATATCTGAACTATAAACTTTTATCCCAGTACTTCTCTGATTTGAATGTTTGTAATAGAAATAATGATACTATGTGGCTGAAAAGACTGTGAAGCTGTTTCATTCATGACAGCTGCTCTCTTTAGATCAACGGCAGTGCGAACGCAGATTTAAATGTTCAAATCACACTAGTGTGATCGTACGCTGCACGGACGAACCAACGAGTGATCACAGCATTGATCAAACAGTTCCGGGTGTGCCTCACAAGTCCTGAAAAGTGAAGCTGCAGGCTCTTTGATCGCCCCCTGGTGGCTGGCAGCAGTACAGGTCATAAACCTCGCCCTCTCCATGTAAACTAATGGGACTTGAGTCAAAATTAAAAAATAAATTCCAATACAATTTTCCTAAAGATGGTTTTGGTCATTTAAGGTTGTTGTTATCACGCTGATATATGTTAAATAGTTCGTTTTTGTGATAAGTTTGATTTTAGCTAGTAATTTGATGCTATAAAAACGGGGCGTGTCGTTATGGTTGACTGGGTCTGCGGGAGTTTGATACCACGGCTCCCAAACGAATCTCTACTGCGCAGACTCTGGCTCCAAACGAATCTCTACTGCGCAGACTCTGGCTCCAAATGACGTTATTTACTCAAGATGGCAGCTTTTTTCTATAGTGGAAGGAATAGGAGATGCGTCGTCCATCTTTTTTTAGTCTATGGTCATTTTCTGGATGATCCACAACTGTTTTTATGTTTTGTGTTAGTTGTTCATGAGTCCTGCATTGGTCCTGAGCAGTTCAACTGCCCGCTGTTCTTCTGAAAAATCCTCCAGCTCCTGCACATTCTTTGGTTTTCCAGCATCTTCTGCATATTTGACCGCTTTCCAGCAGTGACTGTATGATTTTGAGATCCATCTTTTCACTCTGAGGACAATTGAGGGACATAACAATTACAAAAAGGTCAAAACATTTACTGATGCTCAAGAAGACAACACAATGCATTAAGAGCCAGGGGGTGTAAACGTTTGAATGGGATGATGTGTAAATTTTTCTTATTTTGATAAAAGATTATATTTTTTTCCATTTAGTACTGCACTTCAGAAGCTACATAAACATACATGTTTCCCAGAAGACAGATTAAGGACAATTTACCCTGATCATCCAATTCAAAAAGTTTACACCCTCCAGCTCTTAATGCATTAAGAGTCTATATATATATATATATATATATATATATATATATAATTGTTGAATATAACTTGTCACTTAACTTTGTATGTTATGTTATGCATTTCTTTTGCTTTATTTTCTAGAAAAAAAGGATTCAAAGGTGTGGAAAGTGCCGATTAAATTTCCTCACCTATAAGGAAAAAGTGGAACACAAAACACACTTCCATCGAACCTATAGGAAGCCTAGAAACCTAGACGGATTGCCTCCAGGAACCAAGGTCTGCTTGAACCCAAATCGTTATAATAACCATGCAATCTAGACTATATAATCTAAACTATATTAGCTACAGTATATAACAGAAAATATAATGACAAATTATTTGAGATTATACTTTTCATTAGCATTATTTAATCTTTTTAGGTGACGGTTCGGGCCTCAATTTCTGGTGCGCCAATGTCTTCCGAAGCTTCAAGCAAGTCCTACATCATACCCACAAGTCCTGAAACGACCAAACAACCTGTTAAAACACCAGCAAACACAACCAAACCAAACGTAAATGGAGGAAAGGCAAAGACCACAAACCAATTCAGCTGGAACCGAAGCATCCAAAATAATGAACTTAAACGTTTAAAGTGAGGATTCTTAAGCCAAAAGTGTACTTCAGTTTTGATGCAAACATTAGCGCATGTGTACAGCCGAAAACATAGCATTTTGCGTATCTCTTGTCTTGATCAGCACAGGTATTTGTAGTTTTTGATGCCGTGGCCAGTAGTTTGTTGTTGTCTTTGTTCAGTGTCTTCTGTTTCTTTTCCGAATGTGAAGCATTGGGCTGGGGCAACTAATTAATGCTAAAAAATGAAAGGTGCATGTGTAAGCTGAGCGCACAGCATGTGTGATTAGAAGAACCTGGCTTTGTCTGTACAGTACGCACATACTACGCTAATGATGAAATTTAGAGCATGCACGCTGTACACATACCCTATTGTGCGCGTAACAACCAAAGTATATAGGATTCAGCTGTTGCATTGTGTTGTATTAAAAGTTAAGAGTCGCAGCCTATTGTTTTTATATTAACAAGTATTTATTCTTCACAGACTTCCGAGTAGAGGAAATAGGTGTGTTGAGTGTCTCTCAGAGGTTAAGGACCCTTATGTTCATTATCCTTTATCGCTGAGGTGCAATATTTGCAAGTTCAGATCAAGTTGCCAGAAAGCCTTCAGACAGCATATGGTCAGGTAAGGGGAAAACGTGGATGAATGAACGGTTCCAAATGAATGTAATCAGATCTCTACATAGTGTTCTTTTCATCTGCAGGTTTCACAGCAGTCCTTCAAAAGTACGGTTTGGGAAAGTGAGGAAGCCTCCACGCGGTTTGCGGTAAGTTTGGCTCTAGTATGTGACCGTTTACTGTGATAGAGGGGTTTATTTGAGTTAGACTTGCAGAAAATTATTATTATAATTTTTTTTCCCAAGGAGTCTAACACTGGTGTGTCTCAAGTGTGACTTTCTGGCAGATGCCTCTGGTGCTGACCAGATGACTGAACATTTGCTCAACAGGCCGAACCACTCGTGCCAGGTCATCCTGGAGCCAGGTATGATGCTCGACTGTCAACTCCCTGCAAAAATATTTAGTTACTCTTTGCGATGTCACATTTTCTTACTTGCATACCTTTTTTTCTTTAAAGTTACCAATGGAGGATCAGAAATGAACAGGTATGAAAGTTGTTTGGATCATTGTTAGCTATTTATTAGTTTCAATTCGTTTTCAATTGTTTATTGCATGCAATTAAGTTGTATAAAAGGTTAGGGTTTTCTCGCCATTTAAAAATCCCATTGTTGTTTATCGTTAAAGCCGTTTTAAAAAGTTGGTGGTGTTAATCTCTGTGTTCTGCTATGCTCTCATTGTTAAATACATGATGTATTGGTGTACAATGACACCATATGCTTATTTGTATTTTTGTTAAATGTAGAGGTTAGAGCTGTGAAAAGAGGAGAGTAAAAATAGACTGGGAAGTGTAGCTTACCTGATTGAGACAAATTACCTTTTCTGATGAAACAGGGGTGTGAATACAGACCCCCTGACCTATGAATTGTTTGGAAATATCATTTATTATAAAAAATGATCTCTATTTTTTTCATTAGTCTAATTGGGATGCCTATTAAGTGGTATTCGGGAGACCTTGCTTGAATTAAAACAGGAGTTTTTGCATTAATTAAAGCTGAAGAACACATTCTTATTAATGTGGACCACAAAGAAAAGCTCATGTGAAAGGCAAGTAATACAATATTTGTATTACTTCAGTTGAGTGTCAGGGTGAATTTAATGAAAGTTTGAGAATCAAAAATTTAATTACTTTGCTTGCCTCCATTTCTCATTAATACAAAAAAATAAAAATCTTACTCTCGTTCCTGTAATGAAAAGAAATAAAGTGTGTATGATGATGGTGTATAGTAATGTTGTAATGCCTTTAATTCAATGATTTATTTAAATAAGCATCAATTAAAGTGCACTGAGACTCAACATTGAGAAGAATAGGAATTACATAAAACCTCCAAACACATTGCAGTAATGAAAACATCTATAATTGTCATGAAGCCATAAAATCTCGCGAATGATCATAAAGCATTCATTGTATAAATACAAAAAAAAAAAATTCTGACTTTTGAGGTGAAATATGACCTTTTATGGCATTTTTGTGACCCTCTTTATTGTAAGTAAAAATCTGATAGTAACCTTGTGTATCAGTCTGGTGATATTACAGCTTATAATCTTAATATGGAGCATTGTGTGTCACTCTGTTCATGTGTCTTTGCTTTTCTCTTGTTGTTGCACCTCATAATTCAGGTCACCAGAGACCCATGATGACTCCAAACAACTCATTCCCATTAAACTGGATACTGAGGCTAGAGATGAGACAGAACCCATTCAGATCATTGATGTAGAAGCTATACCAAACAAGGACAACATAACGGAGGATGGGTCAGAGGTTCTTGGAGCTGAAAAATGTGACCCAGACGAGGTGAAGGATGACACAGCGGAGGCCGCAACCAATGATGTGTCAGTAGAGGAATCACCCAAGAGCCTTCCCTCTCACTCACCCGTCAGCCCCCTTTCTGCCCTCACAGAGGAAGGTGGCGTAACTCCCACTGATTTTCTTTGTAAAACTGATGGAACGGAGTCGATGAGAACAGACTCGCAACTGGAACCTCTCACTCCATCCAAGGTCCTTGAGGACGACGCCACCGAGAACGCACAAGTGGGGATGGACGGTTAACTGCAACCCAGTGCAAACAGAACCGAGGATCTCTTAAAGCATCGCAAGACACTAGAAGCAGCAGAGTTTCTCGCTGACTCACTCTCCCCCCCTATTTTTAATAAAACATGCATTAATAGGAACTCGCTTTCCGAATACAAAATGAAATGAAAGCATACTGTGCTAAAACATGACTTTAAAATCTTATACTATACGAGTACATTATTTCTGCACTTGTGTAAGGTTTGTAAAGAAGCGCCCTCTAGGTTAAAATTGGGTTGCAAAGGTAGCAATGTGAATGTTCTTCTATACATATGATTGTTTTGAAGTCCTTCTGTCCACATTTGTGGTGTCTGTTTAGACTCTACTGATGATCACAAAACAGAGACACAACGGTAACCAACATGGAGCTGATTCCCACATCTGCCTTTTCAAGTGGTGGTTTTCATAGGACAAAGAACAAGCTCAGCAGTTTCTTAGTGTAATGTATTTAGGAATGAAAAAATTTGTCCTGATATATATATTTTTTAGATTGTGTTTAATGTATTGTTAAATGTACTTCGTCTGGATAGGGCCCTGCATTGAGAATCATTTCTCTTATTGATTGAGACTGAAAGCATTGTAGAAATTCCATTCATTTGTCTTAATCAGTAATAAACTTTTATTACATATTCACCAGAGTTCTGTTATTAAATAGAGACGCTGATTCGCAAATATCTCAGCCTTTGTCCAGGAGACAATTTCATGTTTTCTCTTTAGGGTTTGATTTGGTGAAGAGCACCCTCTTGTGGTATCATTCTGTGTAGTTCAATAAGCAATAGTGATGGGCAGACTTTTATGTGAATAGGTTCTTTTGAACAGTTATTTTCAAAGAACAGGTAAACAAAAAGATTCAGTGATTCTCATCTTACCAGGTGCTCACTGTCGTCTTGGTGTGGCATATTAGAGATTTCTGAACCTTTCTTTTATGTCTCTGGAAAGTATTTGTATACGTAAAGAAATAGTTAACTCAAACGTTTTTTTGTTTTTTTTTAAACCAGTGTATGAATTTCTTTGCTGAGAAATGAGCCGATGGCTTCTCTGCAACTTGTCAGTTTTCCACCGTTTTTATTTTTATTTTATTTTTTTTGTGGAGGCAGTTGACAAACATGTAGTCCTGTTGAAGAAACACGCTTAATCATGTAATGCTGGGCAGGTTTAATGAGTGCTTCTTGGAATAAATCTATAGATTAGACTTCTTAGACTATAGATTTTCAAATAGAGGAGAAAACGGTAGCATAGTTGAAGGCAATGTTTCATTTTGTAATTAATCTGAAAATAAGTAAAAATGAGAGATAGAAAGGACTTACAGTAGATTCTGTGCTTCATGGGCACAGCCTCTTACTCTGACTGCATGGGTGCTCCCTGGGGCGAAGACATAGACGTGCTCCAGGAAAGGACTGTGCAAAAGTACTGTGTAGGACAGAAGCTTGGGGATTCTGTTGCCTCAGATGGTCAACTGGAGGAGATACCTGGAGTTCATCAGAAGAGGCAAATAATCTATTCCACTCATTCCTCTGTAAGATTTCATAAATGACCTAAAACTAGCTTTCAGTATCACTTCAATGTGTCATCAGATCTATTGGGTCAATGAAAAGATCTTAAAACAAGAGCGAGTGAATGACGGGTCTGTATACAAATTTTAATAATAAAATAGTGGTGAATGGAGTTCCTCACTGAGGTAAGATGATCTCTACGGGGCCCTCCATTTATGAATAAATGTTTATTATAGCCGTATAAGGCACTGCAAGATTTGATCCACTGATTTACTTTACAAAAGTGTTGTATTGATTAAGAGATTAATACGCCATTAAGTATCAAGAATACTAGGATATCATCTGTGTGTGGGAGCATATCAGAAATTATATAAAACTTGAAAATGTATTTCAGCCTACACCGACAAATTCAGACTGTGTAGCGTGCCAGTTTATCTCACTGTACAGAGCATCTTAGTCTAAACACACACACTGAGACCATAATATTACCCTGCTTAAACAAAGTCTTCTTGGAGTAATGAAAAAAAAGACTGATTAAAATACAGATCCTCAAACCTTGTAAAGATCATACTCACGATCAGGGCCATAGCTAGGGTATGTGGGCCCCCTCCACTGAAATCACATTCTGGGGAGGGGTGGCACTCAATTAAAATCTCCAGGGGCCCCCTAGAATCATCACCTCCTCTTTCCCCACTTGCGATGGCCCTGCTCACAATCACTTGCAAACTTAATGATTGTTCATACATCGGCCTACTACATATCTTAGTTTTACCTTTATACTGATGTTTATGACAAACTAGCGCTTTTTATCCGTTAATATTTGCAGCTGGTGCATAAAAGGGAGCAAGTGAAGCTGCAGATCATAGCATAGTGGGGCATTCAGTTTATTAGCAAGCACATAAAACCACTCAACCAAACTTAGACAACAGATTTGCAATACTGCATTTCCCCCACACTAAAATGCACAGAAGAAAAAAATGCTCATCACGCCTCTTCACGGGGTCCTTAATGTAAAGTTTTGGCCACATCAGCCACATTTTCAGCTCAACCGATTCATTGAAAAGATTCGATAAAAAAAAACTCATCGCGAAAGAATATCAACAACTTTATAAACATAGTCAGTGTGTTTTTGTTTAATTTTAAATACAACAAAAATAGTTAGTTATGCAAATGTTGTGAAATAATATTTATAAACGTATATTACAGGACTTTTATATGGAACCTATAGCGGAAATGACGTCAACATCAACATGGCGACGCACACATGCTCCTGTGTGTACATGTAACGCTTTACCGTAACCTTGCAACTGTCATCTGCCGGTTTGCGAAAACTGATTAGTATAATGAATATAATTTGGTCACGTAATTATCAAAAATGTCACGACTGTCTCGATTGAGTTTATCATGAAAGATTAGAATGACTCATCTGACTACTGCGTGCTTATCCGTTAACAGAGGATTGATAGTTTTGTGTTTTGTTAGCTGTTAAAGATAGTTTTATGTCATTTATGAAATCTTACAGAGGATGTGGAACCTAAACTATTTAAAATTAATAGATCAGGGACGTTTGCTGTCTCAAGGACTTTGCAGCAACTACATAACACGTCTTCGTCAATGTGAAGGCAGTCAAACTAGAGGCTTATTTCTATTAAGCAGAAATAAATCTTTTGTAACTCAAATACAATCTGCTTCAAAACCACCCTGGAGAGTATTGTTCTTTGGAAGTGATGATTTTGCATTGGAATCATTGAAACATCTTCATGATTCTCGGTAATATCCAGTTTGTTACTGCATTACTATGTGTGCTATTAAACATGCTGCATTATTCATGTGACTAGTTTGCTTTTCATTTTGTAGAGATGACTCAAAAGCTGGAGTCATAGATTCACTTGAGGTTGTGACGCTGTCCAGAGATGCTCCAGTCAGAAAGTATGCAGAGCAGCACAGACTTCCTCTTCACCACTGGCCAGATGTGGACTTAAGTGCACAGTTTGATGTTGGTGTGGTGGTGTCATTTGGCTGTTTAATCAAAGAGAACATCATCAACAAAATGCCATAGTAAGTAATGAGGATTCGGGGAGAAAGCATGACTATATACAAAGACTGGATTAATACTGTACAATTTGTGTCTGTAGTCATTGTGTGCTTTTTGAAATGTTTTAACCGCATGATCTCAGCTCATTACAGACCATAATTTCTCTGTGTGTGTTTTATTCTTCAGCGGGGTCCTGAATGTGCACCCTAGTCTGTTGCCACGCTGGCGGGGACCTGCTCCAATCTTTCATACGATTCTACATGGTGACAGTGTCACAGGAGTGACTATCATGCAAATAAGACCTAAGAGGTAGGCTAAATGACATGTTATTGTTCATGGCAGCATCAATTTTAAAGTACATAAAAGATTCTAAGTATTTCTGTATATTTATCTTCCAATTATCAAGTCTTTTATTTTATGGCTTTAATTTCATATTTTAGATTTGACATAGGCCCCATTCTTCAGCAAGAGCTGTACGAGGTTCCAAAGAACTGCACTGCTGATGAGCTTGGAGCCACTTTAGCGGTTGAGGGTTCTAGAATGGTAACTGACCCCACCTCTTAAAGGGGTCCTATTATGCTTTTTCACTTTTTCAACTTTAGTTAGTCTGTAATGTTGCTGTTTGAGCATAAAAAAGATCTGCGATGTTACAAAGCTCAAAGTCCACTTCAAAAGAAAAAAAACTCAAGAGTTTGTGAGTGATGGGAAACCTGTTTTGTTCATTATAAACTGGACATGTAGCCTAATTCAAATGCAAGGAGTGACTAATCGTACCCTACGGTTTTACCCATTTACGTCTCTGTTTTACCTTTATACTGATGTTTATGACAAACAAGTGCTTTTTATCCATTTATATTTGCAGCTGATACATAAAAGGGAGCAAGTGAAGTTGCGGATCATAGCGTAGTGGGGCAAACAATTTGTTATTATCAATCACAACTGACCACTCAATCAAGATTTTACAATAAAAAAATAATAATAATAATTTATACATTTCTGATCCAGGCCATAATTCACTAGTTGTAGGGCCTGATATTTTAGCAAAACTGCATTTTCTCTACACTAAAAGCACAGAGAAAAAAATGCTCATCAAGCATAAAGTAAAGTTTTCGCTCCATCAGTCAAAATTCTCAATTCAAGTCTGTCAGCTAAACCAATTTATTGAAAAGATTCGATAAAAAAACACACACACACACACACACACACACACCGCGAAAGAACAACAGAAACTTTATAAATATAGTCAGTGTGAGTGTTTTGTTTCATTTTAATTACACCAAAAACCGTTATTGATGCAAATGTTGTAAAATATTATTTATGAACGTATATGATATGACTTTTATATGAAACCATTAGCGGACATGACGTCAATTTCAACATGGCGACGCACACATGCTCCTGTGTGTACATATAACGCTTTACCGTAACCTTGCAACTGTCAACTGCTGGTTTGCGAAACTGATTAGTATAATGAATATAATTTGGACGCGTAATTGTGAAAAATGTCACTACTGTCTCGACTGAAGTTATCGTGAAATAATAGAATGACTCCTCTGACTACTGCGTGCTTATGTTAATCGAGGAGTGACGGTTTTGTGTTTGCTAGCTGTTAAAGATAGTTTGGGTCTTTCACGAAACCTTACATTAAAGGATGTGGAACCTAAACTATTTAAAATTAATAGATCAGGGACGTTTGCTGTCTCAAGGACTTTGCAGCAACTACATAACACGTCTTCGTCAATGTGAAGGCAGTCAAACTAGAGGCTTATTTCTATTAAGCAGAAATAAATCTTTTGTAACTCAAATACAATCTGCTTCAAAACCACCCTGGAGAGTATTGTTCTTTGGAAGTGATGATTTTGCATTGGAATCATTGAAACGGCTTCATGTTTCTCGGTAATATCCAGTTTGTTACTGCTTTACTATGTGTGCTATTAAACATACTGCATTATTCATGTGACTAGTTTGCTTTTCATTTTGTAGAGATGACTCAAAAGCTGGAGTCATAGATTCACTTGAGGTTGTGACGCTGTCCAGAGATGCTCCAGTCAGAAAGTATGCAGAGCAGCACAGACTTCCTCTTCACCACTGGCCAGATGTGGACTTAAGTGCACAGTTTGATGTTGGTGTGGTGGTGTCATTTGGCTGTTTAATCAAAGAGAACATCATCAACAAAATGCCATAGTAAGTAATGAGGATTCGGGGAGAAAGCATGACTAAATACAAAGACTGGATTAATACTGTACAATTTGTGTCTGTAGTCATTGTGTGCTTTTTGAAATGTTTTAACCGCATGATCTCAGCTCATTACAGACCATAATTTCTCTGTGTGTGTTTTATTCTTCAGCGGGGTCCTGAATGTGCACCCTAGTCTGTTGCCACGCTGGCGGGGACCTGCTCCAATCTTTCATACGATTCTACATGGTGACAGTGTCACAGGAGTGACTATCATGCAAATAAGACCTAAGAGGTAGGCTAAATGACATGTTATTGTTCATGGCAGCATCAATTTTAAAGTACATAAAAGATTCTAAGTATTTCTGTATATTTATCTTCCAATTATCAAGTCTTTTATTTTATGGCTTTAATTTCATATTTTAGATTTGACATAGGCCCCATTCTTCAGCAAGAGCTGTACGAGGTTCCAAAGAACTGCACTGCTGATGAGCTTGGAGCCACTTTAGCGGTTGAGGGTTCTAGAATGGTAACTGACCCCACCTCTTAAAGGGGTCCTATTATGCTTTTTCACTTTTTCAACTTTAGTTAGTCTGTAATGTTGCTGTTTGAGCATAAAAAAGATCTGCGATGTTACAAAGCTCAAAGTCCACTTCAAAAGGAGCTATTTTATTTAACAGAAGTCACTTTTCAAGAACTGCAACGAACGACTCGTTTGGATTACAACGCATATTTTCCAGGATTTGTGATATCACAAATATCGACGAATGGGACGAGACCTGGTTGAGCTGCACTAGAGAAGGCAACGAGTGTTATCATCACTATGTCGGAGACGCTAGCTTTCCCAAGGCAGACGAACTTAGAGTGGTTACAAGCATCCGGGTTTAAATCGCGCTCAAATTGATTTGATTTTGACGCAGTATTTACACTGAAGCTCGCAGACGGCTATGGTAAGGGCATGTCATTTTCCAACCAGGCGCCGAGTGCTGCCAATCACAACACACACTGGCCCAGCTAACCAATCACAGCACATTTCGTATTTCAGAAGGCGGACCTTCATTTGATACAGGAACTATTCGAGCCGTTCATACCAGACTGGGGAGAGAGGTGTTGTAATAATGTAAAATATGTGAAAAATAATGTGTTTTTCAAACAACCTAGCAAGGTTATATTCGTAAATGAATACTGAAACTAAGACTAAAACTATTGGTCAAAAAACATTTTCGTAAACTGAAATAAAATTAAAATTTCAAAATAAATGAAAAACTAAACGAAACTAACAACAGTTACTGAAAAACTAACTAAAATAAAATAATAATTAACAAAGATAAATAATTGTGTTCGTGATAATCATTATGATTATTATGATAATCATAATAATTCTGTGCCAGAAAATTTGACCTGTGGTTGTTTAGGGAAATACCTGTAGATGGCGCTTCATTCACGTGAGCTGAGTCCTAAGCGGCTATTCAGAGAATGCGTTTTTGCATTTAAAAAACAAGACGCGGGCTATGAAATGGGAAATAACTATAAAATATGAAATGGGAAATAATAATAATGCACACCTTTCAGCTCACTGACGTTTAAAAGCATGCTTGACGTGCGAGAACAACATGAGAGTGAGTTAACAGACAGAATTAAAATGTTTGGATAAGTCAAGTCACCTTTATTTATATAGCGCTTTTAACTATACAGATTGGGTCAAAGCAGCTTTACAGTATCAAATAGGAAAATAGTGCGTCAATGCAAAAGGACAACAGTAAACGCTCAATTTTCAATTAAAGGCAACTTTATTCCTTGGTCTTCAAAAATGTCTGATTTTAATTTGGTGACACTCTTATGGAAATATGATAATATTTTGTAATTATTACAAAGTTTGGTAAAAAAAAAAATCCTGAAAACTAAAAATGTATTGGTGATTTAAAAAATCTATTGTTTTTGCCTATGCATGTTCATTCATGTCTTTTTATTTTATTTTTTTAATTGAGTCCCAATTAAATTTTTTTAATTGAGTCCTCTACCGAGGACATAGCATAACTTATGAATGAAATATCATTTAAAAAAAAAAAAAATTTTACTTTTTTTTATGCTCTAAACAATGTAAAGACATGAAAAAAACTTATTTTTTTCCTAAAAATCTTTTCTCGGGTCTTAAGAGGTTAAGTGAATAGTCATTTTGTCACGCTTTGCGATTATTATGGCAACGTCTGCCTCGAGTCCATGACACGAGCACCGCCTTGACTGTACAAAACGAATTTAGCTCCAACCCTGATAAAAACTCAACTGCCTGTAGCTTTCTAGTAACTCTGAAAACCTTGACTAGCTTGTTGTTTGTAAATATTGCCATGTTTAACAAGATTACATCTTTAATATGAATGAATAAGAACATGAATATGAATGAATACATTTTATACATATACGTTTCATATTTTTGGTTTTTGTTCAATTAAAGTTCAAGTAAAGTATTTTTTAATTTTCATTATTAAGAGGTTTGCACAAGAGTTAACTAAACTGTGCAAACATTCAACTTTGCTAAAATTAAATGTCTTGCTTTGGTCTACACTGGAAGTGTTCCATTAACTCTGCTAAACTATAATATTAATTATATAATTATATATTAACTATATAATAATTACTGAAACTAAAACTGAAACTAAAATATATAAAAACTAAATAGAAATGTGTTCACAAAATAAAAACTAAACTAAAACTAACAAAACCATTAATGAAACTAACTAAAACGAAACTGAAATGATAGGAAATTTGAAAACGATATTAAAATAAAAACTAATTTAATGAGAGCATGTTCTAGTACACCCCCAAAACAAAATCAAGACTTTGTGAAAGAGCATAATAGGACCCCTTTAACACATTTTCCATCTGTAATTAAAAAATTCTTGTGTTAATAGTTTGTTGAAATTCTGTGTGAAATATTTTTACGTTATTTAGCCTATGGTGATTCTTTTACATTTATGCATTTAGTAAACACTTTTAAGCAAAGCAACTTTCAAAACACTACTATTCAAAAGTATGAATTTTTTTTTGTGAAGGAAGTAATACTTCTGAGCAGACAAAATAAATTGTTCAAAAGTGACAGTGAAGACATTTATAATGTTATAAAAGATTTGCATTTTAAATAAATGCTATTCTTTTGAACTCTCTATTCATCAAAGAATCCTGAACAAAATGTATCACAGTTCCCACAAAAATATTAAGCAGCACAACTGTCTTTAACACTGAAAATAATAAATGTTTCCGGAAAACCAAAATAGCATATTAGAATAATTTCAGGAGGATTGTGTGACACTGAAGACTGGAGCAATGGTGGCTGCTGAATATTCATCTTTGCCATCACAGGAATGAATTACAAAGAATAAATTATAAATTAGGAATAAATGAAGAATTCATTTACTTACAATTTGTCAGTGGGTTTGGCTTTGCACTCTGCAGTTGCTCCAAAAAACACTATTTGGCATGAAATCAAAGGTTTGATTGACATAAATGGTTTTAAAACTTCTGTCTCAAATTAAATCAACAGTTGATGGACACTCTAAAACATCTTCCAGAAAGGGTAGCAAACAGAAAGGAGCAACCTAAGGAGGGTGCATCATTTGGTAAGTGTGTTCTCAAGATAATGACCAAAAAAATTCTGAAGCAATGAAGCACTCATTAGATCACCATGTGAGAATAATGTTAAAAGAGATGAACTTCATTAATACAACCATCTATATTACCGTCTTCAGCCCCCAAAATCAGTTCCCGAATGGCCTGGATAATATGGGAAGAGCATAGCTGTGACTACATTGATCGGCTGTTTCGAGCTATTGGATCTCGGGTAGGACTAAAGAGATCCTAAGAAATATACATTTACATCAGTTATGCTTTAAACAACATTGTTTTTTTCTCAATCAGATTCCTTTGAAAACAATGTGGATGGGTAATCCCATCAAACTTCTGGACTTTGTTGGCAAATGCAATGTGTCGTTTGCAGGTAACCAGAGTTGCTTATTAGGTGATTGTGTGGTTTTGGTTGTGATTAAGGGCTTTTTCACACCTGACTCATTTGGAGCTTTCCTTTCGGAAACCGGTGGTCGGGAGCACGTTTTCTCCCGTATTTTGTTCTGTTTAGGCATATGTGAACATGGCAGTCGTGTTCAGTTCCACACCAAAATAATTGGACTGCAATCGTCTCAATGAGGTCATCTCAGCCAGACTGAAAACTCTGGAGCAGTTTTCTTGTGGCGAGAAAGCAATCTGACCCAACGAGCCAAGCTCATAGTTCATAATGGGAAATGTGTTACATAAAAACCAGCACTGTCTTAATTTAGTGGGTGAACAAATTACTTAACACACTTGAAAACCAAAGAGCACCGCTTCATCTTAAAATGTCATAGTTTTTCTCCGAAACAGGTGCATTGCAATCTTAATAATTTATTTGTATCTTGATGGATGATCCATAGGACCGTTTTATCCATGTGACTTGCAAAAACACATTGTGGGTCACTGTGAAATGTTGCATTCTGAAAGTGTACTGAATCAAGGAAATAATGCAACATTGAACCAATTTAAGTCCCTGTTTCGTAAACAAAGAAAGCATTTACATTTATCTACTGGTCTGAAAACACCCTAACTATGTTTGTCTACTGGAAAGAGTTATATAAGTGATCTCATTTCTTTCACGTTTGTTTGCAGCTGCTCCATATTTATCTTCAGTTCCAGGGTCTGTCCATTATCAGAAAGAATCCAATACTCTACTTGTTCACTGCAAGGTATGCACATGGAGTTAGGAAATGTTTCCACATACACAAGTCCACTAGTGCAGAACAAAAATGCTCAATACCAATCAAACTGCCAGAGGTCTGCCACTTTGTTGGTGTGGATGTACAGTGAACAGCGAGTTTCCCCCCATCAGCTATTCCCTTCTATTTAATGATCACAGTGTTTACTCTGATCTGCTCTCAATCCCCTGCACTCCAGTTTCCATAGAAAATTAATCTGAAAGCACCACTTATGATGCACTCACTTTGTGCCAGTATTTTAGTATAACACTATAATAGAATTTACACTGAACAAAATTATAAACGCAACACTTTTGATTTTGCCCCCATTTTTCATGAGCTGAACTCAAAGATCTAAGACTTTTTCTATGTACACAAAAGGCCTATTTCTCTCAAATATTGTGCACAAATCTGTCTAAATCTGTGTAAGTGAGCACTTCTCCTTTGCCGAGATAATCCATCCACCTCACAGGTGTGGCATATCAAGATGCTGATTAGACAGCATGATTATTGCACAGGTGTGCCTTAGCCTGGCCACAATAAAAGGCCACTCTAAAATGTGAGCCTAAGGCACACCTGTGCAATAATAATGCTGTCTAATCAGCATCTTGATATGCCACACCTGTGAGGTGGATGGATTATCTCGGCAAAGGAGAAGTGCTCACTAACACAGATTTAGACAGATTTGTGAACAATATTTGAGAGAAATAGGCCTTTTGTGTACATAGAAAAAGTCTTAGATCTTTGAGTTCAGCTCATGAAAAATGGGGGCAAAAACAAAAGTGTTGCGTTTATAATTTTGTTCAGTGTATATACTATCATAATATTTATTGATGTTTTGAATTACCTTTTATATTTTCAGCTTTTATTTAATTTTATTTTAAGTTTTAGAAATTATGTGCGTTTCATTTGTATTTTTTTTAAAATATTGCTATATAACATTTTATTCCAGTTTTCAGGTAGTTTTTTTTTTTTTACATTTGCTGCACAGTTAACATTATGTAACAATTTGCGTTCAATGCAGTTCATGTTGTCCTTTATCGCCACATTTTTTTTTTTTTTTAGGATGGCTGGGTTGGTTTCAAAGCAGTGAATTTCAAGAAAAGACTGTCAGCAGCAGATTTCTTTAATGGGTATCTCCATCGGAGCGTGCTGAAGAAATCTCCCTCCACAAACACCTGTCTGTTCCAGAGCTATAAAGAGACTCATTTACCTGGAGGACACGACAATAACATGCTACTGCGGAAAAATTCTTCACTTTGAAGCCTGGCTTTATTGCAATCATGGATAATAACATGTGAACTGACAGGTCATTGAAAACATTTTTGTCTGTTTTAAGACAATGTTGTATTTAATATTGGACTGTATTGTTTGCAGATATCTGCACATTCGTATAGCCGTGACATGAATCAATGTGAATACGATAAAATTATTTTGGATGTTAATTTGAATGGTTGTTCTATTTGATTCAGATTCACTGACCAGCGACACAAGAATTCATTATGATTGGTTTTGATCTAAAAAATTACAGTTTTATCACTAGAAAGCACTTTTTAATATTCAAAAAATGGAGGCGAGGTGAGTCCCTTGCTGCCTCGTAAGTCCCGCCCTGTTATCGCCTCACACGATAGTCGCGGCTGTCTGTCTTTAAATCCTGCTCTCTCATTGGCTGAAACCTTTGTTTATCTTTGTGCTTGAAGTAAAGTTCGGTTTCATTTACAACCTGTCAAATCCGTGGACAGCTGTGAAGTCAACACCGCCTCGCACATCACGTAGAGTAAGTCATCATTGGAAAACGCCGTTTATGTCCGTGTTATTGCATGAAACCAAAGAGCTTTGATATTGCCCAAACCAAGCTTCATTAGCTTCCCTTGTCATTCGGTTTTCATAATAGCTGAGGAAAAGTGTTTTGTTTACGTTGAGCTAATGAATAGCCGTGTTGCTAGCTAACGTTAGCGAGCCTACACAACCTACTCACGACTTCTCTTAAATATTTACTAATGGAAAGCGACAAGGAATTATATAAACTGTGATATATGTTATAATAGGAAAGTCAGTGCAGTGTTCATTGTTATAGAGATTTGAAACGGTTACCTAGTAACCTGATACGCAGCCTGTGCTGTCACAGTTACACATGTGTAATACTGTGTTTTCAGATAATAAACTCATAACAGTAGTAATTGCATAGACATTGTATAATATCTGTTCTGTTAGGAGTACAGCTAACGCAGGGCTTATGGCCAAGTTGTGTTCGAGTTCCTCGAGCAACTGAACAGGTGTAAATAAGGAATTTTAAGCGTCTAATACTTCTGAACTTCTAATACTTCGTACAGCAGAAGGATAATCGTGTTAAGTATGGAACCAGCATTACCCAACATAACGTGTGTGTGCCAAGAATGGATTCAAACTCGGGTCAATTGGAAATAACTGTCTTTGTTTGTTTTCAAAGAATTTGTCTTGTTCATTTTATTTTCTCAAGTATCTCTAATGGATGTCTTTGGAAAAGTGAAAGCTTATAGTTTGGGGCTTACTGTGTTACAGTCTAGATTTAAAACTGTTCTCAGACTTGTATTCTTGATATGAGGTTTCCTGTAGATTCATCAAGTGTATTCGATCTAATTATTTTACAGGTTTATTCGACTGTTCAGAATTGCTCAGGCTTGTTACCTTCTTCATCATGTTACCTTGTTGATTCAGTAAAAAATGTATGACTTGAAAGCGGTTTAGTAAAATGAGATCCAGGGGGTGATTCTTCTTGTTTAGAGACTAAACAGAAACTAAAACCTACGTTAAGATCTTTTTATATAACTCAGTATAGGTGATTATGAACAGCTGACATGAGGGGTTGATTTTGCAGTGTGGTTAAAGTGGCACAAACGTATTTTCAATCTCTGAGAAAAGAGCTCTGTGGTTAGTCTGAACTGGAGAATTTGCTGAGGTGAAGGCAGGAGCTGTAACACGAGTGCCAGCATGATAATTAAGCAATATGACACAAGCAGAAGTGCTGGTGTTTTACATTTTCATAAACGCTAGTTAGCACATGTATTTACATTTACATTTACATTTAGTCATTTAGCAGATGCTTTTATCCAAAGCGACTTACAAATGAGGACAATAAAAGCTGTCAAAACTAACAAAAGAGCAACAATATATAAGTGCAAATGACAAGTCTCGGTTAGCCTAATGCAGTACACGTAGCAAGGTGTGTATATATATACAGTGGGTATG
>NW_015625591.1:962146-998050 GCF_001515625.1 Sinocyclocheilus rhinocerous | reverse complement strand
GTTCAAGAATAGAAGCAGTTAAAGTGTGAGAGTATACATACAATATCCATATGTATATCATTTTAATGCTATAGCCTTTGTGTATATATTTAAAGATGTGCATCAAAATGTAAATTCTTTCATCAGTAACTCAACCTCATGTCATTCGAAACCCATAAGGCTTTCATTCATCCTCCAAACACAAATTAAAGTTCATAAAGTTCATAAAGACATAGTAAAAGTAATCTATATGAATTGAGCTGTTTAATCCAAGTCCAACGAAATTATCGCTTCATATAATAAACAGATTTAATTTAGTCTTTTTATTCACATATAAACAATGGTCAGTGCACATACATTGAGCACATCGAATATGGTAAATGGAATTGTAGGAGCCAAATGTAATTATTATTTCACCAACAGAGGCCATTTTAATGCTATAGCCTTTGTGTATATATTTAAAGATGTGCATCAAAATGTAAATTCTTTCATCAGTAACTCACCCTCATGTCATTCGAAACCCATAAGGCTTTCATTCATCCTCCAAACACAAATTAAAGTTCATAAAGTTCATAAAGACATCGTAAAAGTAATCCATATGAGTTGAGCTGTTTAATCCAAGTCCAAAGAAATTATCGCTTTATATAATAAACAGATTTAATTTAGTCTTTTTATTCACATATAAACAATGCACATACATTGAGCACATCGAATATGGTAAATGGAATTGTAGGAGCCAAATGTAATTATTATTTCACCAACAGAGGTGCAGTGTGCACTGTGGTGAGTAGGTGTAGGTCACCTGTTCACATCCTGTTGGCTTTAAAATCTAATATTAAGTGAGTATAATTACTGATTATATTATTTTAATCATTTAAAAGATCAATTTAGTTTATAGGTATCAGTATCGATATCGACGATACTGGGCTTGAAAATATGGGTATCGGATCGAAAATAAAATAAGAGGTATCGCCCATCCCTAAATTGGTTCTCATGGAGACTCAACCATACTTGCGTGCCACGCAAGAACAAACCGCCTTGGCTCTCACATGTCAAGCACATTTGAGCTATAGGACTGAGCAATATTTTAGCAATAAGCCCAATTAAAGTTGTGGTTTACAGTGAATTTAGAACAACTATAGGCACAATGCCTAGATCCATGCATAAGGTCTTAAAGTGACAGCAGATTAATATACTTGCTGCTGTGTGTCCTTAATGTTAATCACAAAAGATGGAGAAACTGACTGAAAATCTTTTGTAGTTTTCATATGAATTACTTTTTTATTTAATTCATACAGTGAAGACTATATTATAGTGTTTTATTGATCCATTTGATCATTCAGTTTCTGTGGGATTGTGTCTCCTGCCTGAAAAAAATGTGATTTTTGCGATATCGCTCACCCCTAATTTGAGTTTCTGTTTACCATCTTTGATGTGCTCTATGTATGTGTATTGATCAAAGTTTACATGTGAATAAAGCAAAGCCTAATTATGTTCATCATATAAAGTCTGTTCATCATATAAAATCCTTTCATCATAAAAAGTTATCAGAAGAATTGTATTAAACTGCTCAGTTCCTATGGATTGCATTTATGATGTCTTTATTAACTTTTTGAAGCATCAAAATGTTGGTGGAATGGACTTGTAGTGGAGGGACAGAAATCTCTCCGGTTGCATTAAAAACATCTTCATTTGTGTTTCAAAGATGAATGAAACTCGTATGGGTTTGAAATGTCATGAGGGTGAGTAATTGATGACAGAATTTTCATATTTGGGTGAACTAACCTTTTATTTGGCTGTGTTAAGTGAGCAAGGACTACTGTCAGTGACCATCAACCAATCCCTTTTAAGCTAAAACAAATGCCACTCCTGACACCGAGATTACAATTTATGTGTGCACTGACTTATTGGATCCCTTATTGATTAAGCATGTTTGTTTGTTTTTGTAGGAATGAAGGTGCTTTTTTTCATCCTTCAGTTCACTTTTTGAGGATCTTGTTAAGACACCTGGAGAAAGATCCTCTCTCATATAAACGGAAAAGCATCAACCTTAGGAAGAATGCATTTGTGTTATCAGTCCAGCACTTCACATCCTTTCAAATAACTATTTACCTGCACTTTGGCAGGCCTCCTTCAGCCTCCCCTCTACCTCGTTAACTCACACTCACACGCTCCGCCAGCGACCCCACCGCCGCTCCTGCAGGCAGGGTACGGAGCTGGTCTGGCCGCGTGCCCCTCCAGCTCTGTGTGTTAGTGTGAGATGGCGCGGCAGGAAGCAGAGGGTCGCTGCCGCTGTGGATTGTAATGTCAGAGCCCAGCAGCCCCGGCGAGAGCCAGTGCGGCGCTCCCAGATTCTTCGTGGGCTGCGCGGAGGATGAGAGCGAAGGCCTGGACGACTGCGCCAGCATGAGGACAGACATGGAGCTGTACGAAGATGACCTGGAGGATGACTCGGTACGAATGGTGTGCACTAGTCTAATAGAGGGATTTTGCAGGAAGTCCTTCACATACTTGGAGATTTAGTAGTTTGAGAACAGAAGCATGTAAAAAAAGTTTTCAGCAGCCATTACTCTAGTCTTCAGTGTCACATGATCCTTCAGAAATCATTCTAATATGCTGGTCTGGTGCTTAAGAAACATTTCTGTATAACAAACTTTACTGTCACTTATAATCAATTGAATGCATCCTTGCTAAATAAAAGTATTAATAGAGATTTAGTAGTTTGAGAACAGAAGCATGTAAAAAAAGTTTTCAGCAGCCATTACTCTAGTCTTCAGTGTCACATGATCCTTCAGAAATCATTCTAATATGCTGGTCTGGTGCTTAAGAAACATTTCTGTTTAACAAACTTTACTGTCACTTATAATCAATTGAATGCATCCTTGCTAAATAAAAGTATTAATAAAAAAAATTTACTAACCGTAAACTTTTGAACAGCAGTATAGAACACAGTATAGAACTGCCAATTAAGTGTATTGCTTAGAAGCCTATGCCACCATTACTAATTTAAAAATGTTCAGTGGCGAAGTACTGTGCAACAAAACTGCTTTATGGCCATGCAATTATAGAGAGTTAATCAATACCCTTGAAATGTCAAACAGTCCGATTTAAGGAATAAACAATGCCTTGGCTTAACCTTTTTAATATTTTAGATTTTGATATAATTCAGGGCTGTTTTTGTTATGCAGTATGTCTCCGGTTGTTCCTGCGATTCTCCTGAAGTGTTCTTTTCAACATCTGTACACATAAGTATGGCCACTCACATGCAGTCTTGCTGCTGAGTAGGGCTGCACGATTAATCGAATGCGATTGTCATGCGCATTTTGTTAAAAAAGCCGGTTCTGTAATCAGCAGGAAATCATCATCACGTGCTTTCAGATGGAGCAGAATTTACTACACATAGCCGTAGGTATTCGTGTGTTTATTAGTCACGTTGAATCAATGAAAGCAGTTTAATCTTCTGTTTATTCAGCTGCAGAGATAGGCCTTTTCTGGGTTTCTTCTGCGAGGCGTATTTGGAGTTTCAGCGCGAGAGCGCCCTCTGGCCTTTGGATGGAGATTTACTGCTGATCACAGAACCGTGCTTCACTGAAAGATACGCATGACAATCGCAGCTTCTGTCGAATCGCGATCTCGATTCCATTTTGATTTATCGTGCAGCCCTACTGCTGAGATTGATATGTCTAGGTAGATACCGGTATGTCTTATTTAAATTCTTGCTGTTTCTCTTAAGCCTCCAGAGTGTCAGATCGTGGTGGGGATTTGCTGTATGATGAAGAAATCCAAGTCCAAACCCATGACTCAGATCTTGGAGCGTCTTTGCAAGTTTGAGTACATCACAGTGGTCATCTTTCCAGAGGACGTCATACTCAATGAACCGGTGGAGAAGTGGCCACTCTGTGACTGCCTGATCTCATTTCACTCTAAAGGTATGTCATGTGTTTCTCAACCGAAGTCTTAACCGTAAAATAAGTCAATAAAATCAAGAAGCAGCTTCAGTTACTAAACATTTCTGCATCATCAACTAGTCTAATGAAGGTACGGTCACATTGGCAACATTTCAGCAAAATGTTGTGGGCTAAAAGGTCAGTTGTCTATTGTCAATAATGTAGGGATGTATGAAGCACAGCTCACACAGAAGTCACTTTCAAACCCAGCTGCTTTCTGCTGGTCAAGCGAATTTGAGTTACCAACTTGAACCTGCTGCAAAGTCTGCATGGGAAAAATCTGCTATCTGCATTTTGCCCTCATATGAAGTTCCCAATCGCATGGATTTCTATTGAAATTACTGGATTTTTGCCTGTGAAAATGTCAAACAATTACTTTTACTGTAATTTGCTCCCTTGGTGTGCAAAGATGCCTGATAAGCAGTCTACAAATTTATTTACCGTGTGTTGTGTCTTTGGCAAGTCATTTTTATATTATCATGGCCGTACTACCAACATTAATATTTTCTCTTAAATTAGGTTTCCCCTTGGATAAGGCAGTGAGTTACGCAAAGCTCCGCAACCCGCTGCTCATCAATGATCTTAATATGCAGTATTACATACAGGATAGGTATTAGCATGTTCTTCAACCACAGTTTTGCATATCGTCTCTCATATTTACATTTCAGCATCCTGTATGATACCTGAATAAGGCTTTTCTGTGATTTTTTTAAAATCATATTTTAGGAGGGAAGTATATCGTATCCTGCAGGAGGAGGGGATAGATCTGCCACGCTATGCTGTGTTAAACCGTGACCCTGACAATCCTGATGGTCAGTCATAGCTTTTTTCAAAAATACAAACTGTTTCTTAATTTTTTTTTCCTGTAATGTTTTTAAAGAGCTGTCTTTTGTTATTTGCTTGCTTATTTCCTCATCATCCAATAGTGAAGTACAAACCTTAATCTTAGCAAAGTGTCCTGCTTTGTCTCTGCTCTGATTTATTTTAGTCTCTGACAGGGGCGGACTTACCCATTAGGCAAAGGTAGGCGACCGCCTTGGGCCCCCAAAAGCCAAGGGCCCCCTAAAATGCTTTTCATATAGGATATGCGCATTAAGTGCGGAAACGTTTTGTTGATATTGTGAGTGCACACAAATAAAACTAGACCCTTTACAGTGAATGATGTATTACTCTTACCTTTATGAGCACAAATGACTGCGTATTTTAAGTTGTTTCCACTGTTAGAAAAAAATGCAAGTGATCGGGCTGGCGCCTCCATGTGCTGCAGAGCGTGCTTCAGCTTCCACTCTCCGCACAAACGCTTGGATATGCGTCTAACAGCGCACATTTATATAGGTTAAACATTTAAACTAACATTGTGATATACTTGAACTGTTTTATATATAGATTTTATTTTAGGCAAGTCCTGATGATTTGAGAAGGCTAAATTGATCAAACATAGGCTATAGGCTATGATCAATTCACTGTCTGCCGCTGGCCTTTACTTAAAAAAACAAAAAAAATTACATTTAACGAACAAAAAAAACTCCAAATGTTTTTCTAAATTTACTTTATAAAAAAACTTTTCCATTACATACAAAACTGAACTATTTTAATAGCTGAAACAGTAGTATAAGCTTTTTTTGGGAAAAGGGGAAAAAAGACGGGCTAGGGCCTATATTTGAGACCCGTGCAGGGCTTTAAATCCACTTCATCCAACGCTGTTTTGTTCTCATCTGTGAGCATGCTCTTGATATATGTATTTTAGGTGTGTAAATTTATAATTGCCTTTTCATTATTTTTTTATTTTAATTTAGTTTTATTTAAATTTGTAGTTAAAACAACTAAAAATAAATGTATTTTAAAGTTTAGAATTAGACAGCCTTTGCACACAGGCTTACGCTGAAAACAACAAAATGGAACCTCAAGGTTGATCTAGGAAAATGTGTGCAAATGTATAGGGCCCCATTCCTATATTTTGCCTGGGGCCCCCAATTCACTAAATCCGCCCCTGGTCTCTGAGTAAATATAGCCCCTCACGCAGAGCATTTTCAAGTGTTTTACAGGCCAAAGATACAAGTATTTCTCAGAGTCCTGTGATGGGACCATCTGGCATCCAATGAGCCATTATGTTCTTGGCAGCTATGACAGTTCCCTCAGGACCTGAATAAATGTATCCTCCTCTAAACAAATGACAATCAAAGTGCTATATTTACCCAGTTATAAATCCACATAATGGTCATATCTCAGATGATGACTGTATTAACTGTGTATCTGCTCAGATATTGTTTCTCTTCACTGGAATACTGTTTTGATTGGCCTTTCCTTCTTGTGTTTTGCCATAGAGTGTAACCTTGTTGAGGGAGAAGACCAAGTTGAAGTTAACGGTGAAGTCTTTCTAAAACCCTTTGTAGAGAAGCCTGTTTCTGCTGAGGACCATAATGTGTACATCTACTACCCAACTTCAGCTGGAGGAGGCAGCCAGCGTCTCTTCAGAAAGGTCTTTTTGCAATGACTTCCTGTTATCTGTGTATAGAGCTTGAATTGCATCCCTCTCACACAGGCACATAATTAGTTTTTGGGAGTGGTCGAAACAGAAACAGAAGAGCATGGCCTTCCCTGTCAGCTGTTAAAAATAGACAAAATTGAAGAGTTTATCAGTGTATTTAGTCAGTGTTGGGGAGTAACCAGCTAAAATGAGCAACACTACTAACTTGAAGTCTTGTTTTAGCAGTTCATTCATTCATTAAAACTTTTGATTTACCAACCAGAGTTATAGAGTGCTGCAGGAAAGTCCTAAAACCCAGAAACAATTTAGCATTTTTGAAATTACTGTTCCACCGTCCCAAAGTCAATAGGTGTTTTTTGGTTAAATGCCTGAAAAAAGGTCTGTAGTTAACACAAGTTTTTTTTTTTTCATTTGGATTTTTTAAAATACTATAAGAGTTAAGTAAGCCATCTGTATGTTAACTCCCTGAAAACAGTGTGGCTAAAACTTTTTTTTTTTTTTTCAGCATCTTGACCATCCTGACACAGTAACACTTGCTCAACCAGTGTTGTGAGTTTGGGGTAGAGCATTATTTGTTCGACCAATAACAGATAGGGATAGTGTTAATGAAACTTTTGCAAAACTGTTCCATTTGGTAACACCATGTCACAGAAAGTACACTTTGCAGCTCTAAATTCGGATGTTTATCACACATTTGATTCAGTTATATAAATTATGGTGCATTTTCATTTTTATTAGTTGTATTTATGTTTTATAACTTGTAGGGTTTATTTACTTAAAATTATTAGCCGCTTGTAGTAGTTTCATAGTAACTTCCCTAACACTGCCTACAGTTATATGAACTACAGTTTATTAACAAAACTGTGAATTATGCACAAAATGCACTATGTGGAGTAAAGGAATATTTGAGTGTGAATGTGTCTCTTTTTCAGATTGGGAGCAGAAGTAGTGTTTACTCTCCAGAGAGCAGTGTGAGGAAAACTGGCTCCTATATCTATGAAGAGTTCATGCCAACTGATGGCACAGATGTGAAGGTACTAAATAATTTAACATAATTTTTACCCAGGGATTGCATTACCCTGTTCCTCTTGATCTATACAGAGCAAAGTTTTGTTTTCTTACATGTTTAGTTCAATTGTAAATTTGCTCTTTTTAGAGGAGCAGCAACATTTCTTAGACAGTTTGTTGTTTTAGACTTAGTTCTCGTTCATCTTGTTATGCTGTGTGCCTGGAAACTCGTGCTATTTGTAAAATGTCTTTGTCTTTTTTTTTTGTTTACATCTCTCCTTTGAAAATAAGATGAAAATATTATTTTTTGCTTTTGTGCGTGCTTGTTTTGTTACAGGTGTATACAGTAGGGCCAGACTACGCTCACGCAGAGGCTCGTAAGTCCCCTGCTCTTGACGGGAAAGTTGAGCGAGACAGTGAAGGCAAAGAAATCCGCTACCCAGTCATGCTCACTGCTATGGAGAAGCTTGTGGCCCGTAAAGTGTGTCTGGCATTCAAGGTCAGATGAGCTGCTCGTACAGAATGAAAATGTTTCTGATAGATTACATTTTCTGGGCTTCAGGGTTTAAGGCATTTTTTTTCTTTCAGTTCAGTTAAACCTGTTCATATTGATTTTATTTTTAAAAATTCTCTTTGCACTCTAGCAAACAGTGTGTGGATTCGACCTCCTCCGAGCCAACGGCCACTCGTATGTGTGTGATGTTAACGGATTTAGCTTTGTGAAGAATTCCATGAAATACTATGATGACTGTGCTAAGATCCTGGGGTAAAGCCTAATAATCAGATAAAGATTCAAAATGTCTGTCATTCAAACAGATTGACATATAGTTGCAAAATGCACAACATGTGATGAGTTTGGCTTGTTCTTTCTCTCAGAAATATTGTGATGAGGGAGCTGGCTCCACAGTTCCAGATCCCCTGGTCCATACCTACAGAGGCAGAGGACATTCCTATTGTACCCACTACATCAGGGACCATGTACTTATCACATGCTATACTCACATCTTTGACTCATTAAAGTAGTGTACACTATTCATTAATGGTAGTAAAATGAATCTTTCTTTAAAATAAATGCCAAGTGCCCCTATTATAGTATTGCATCAGAATGACTTTTTTTGTGGTTCTGTCTGTTAGGATGGAGCTGCGCTGTGTGATAGCTGTGATCCGTCATGGAGATCGTACACCAAAGCAGAAGATGAAGATGGAAGTTCGGAATCCCATGTGTGTTCTTGTCACCTACTCAATAGACTTAATCACTTAAAGCATGACTAATGGATCCAAAATGCAAAATATCGTGCTTGTTCCTTTCTTCCAGGTTTTTTGAGCTTTTTGAAAAATACGGTGGGTATAAAACAGGCAAGCTGAAGCTAAAGAAACCCAAACAACTGCAGGTAACAATTTTATTTATTTTAATTAAAATTTGTATATTTTGTTGAATTTAAACCAGTCGTTCTCAACCTTATGGATTCAAAGCGCACCTATTTTTTTCTATGGCCACTCCTAGTGTAATTTAAAAAATAATTGTCTTTACATGACTCTTCCAGTCATTTGTTATTTACTGGCTAAAGATTTAATTTGATGTATGCATATTCATTGTCAAATGCCTAATGGTGTTTTAAGATTTTATTAATTTACATGACTTTTCCAAGGTCTACAAATCACACTTTTAAAATTAGGCTACCTCATATATTCAAGCTCTCAAAGACTCTGGAATCTTAGTTACCCAAAGGAAACAAAAAGTTAATGAGGTGGTAAATTAAAATAAGAAATAATTTGATATTTTATTTTTTTTTATTTTATTTTAATACCTGTTTTGTCTTATTTTGCAACACTTTAAGTCACCTTGAGGCCTCCTTGGAAGTTTGTTGAAACCCCATAGTGAGTCCCGTTTCAGAGCCACTCATTTAAATGTTAAATTTATTGTTAAAAGCATATCTGTGCTGCGCTGTTTCCACAGGAAGTTCTGGACATTACCAGGACACTCTTGACAGACATAGGACAGCATACTGACTGTGAAATTGAGGAGAAGAAGTCCAAGCTTGAACAACTAAAGACTGTTCTAGAAATGTATGTTACTGTAAGATGGTAACTGGGTCATGCTAACTGGCACATTTGCAGTGTCCTGTGGTGGCCTCCTTTCAGTCTTGTGACATGACATATTTTCCAAAGAAATAGTCTCATTTACAATTTTACTGGATCAGGTGTTATATGAAACAATGCATTACTTGCCTTCATATTCCTAACATATGCTTTCTTAGAAAAAAAAAATACAATAATGTTTCTAGTGTGTCAAAGGAGACATCTTTAACATGTCTTAAAGGAGATTTAGTTGATGGATGTTGTATATGAACACAAAGTTCAGATATATTACCAACATGCTGTATTTTTAGAATCTCAGTTGTATAAGATTCGTCCAGTGGCACAATATGCAGTGTCCCCTTTCACAACCCTTGTCAAGCATCACTCATTTTGGAATAGCGTAGATTCGCTGGATATATTTCAGAGCAGCTGATGTTAATATAGACATCAGTCAAAAACAGTGAGGTGGAAGGTAAACTTCTTTGGAGCCTATAGGATAGGGCCTAATTAAACTATTGTCTCTGTTCTGATTTTTTTTTAGGTATGGCCATTTCTCTGGAATCAATAGGAAAGTGCAGCTAACCTACCTTCCTCATGGACAGCCCAAAACATCCAGTGAGGAGGAAGGTATGAGGATTGCTGATCGGGAAACATGTCCTCTTTGGCTTGAATCATGTTGTGCATGATGGTGCTGCTGTGTGTGTTGTGTGCAGATACTCGTAAGGAGGGCCCCTCTATACTGCTGGTGCTGAAGTGGGGAGGAGAGCTGACTCCAGCTGGCAGAGTTCAGGCTGAAGAACTTGGCAGGGCTTTTCGCTGCATGTATCCTGGAGGTCAAGGTAGACCTGTCTCCTGTCTGTCAGTCTCTTAAGCTTAAGGACACAGACATTCATCACTGGTTGGCACAACAATCACACATTTCGCACTTTAGATATTCTTCATCATGAGTTTCCGAGTCCACAAATCTCATGCTTTTTAGTTCCTCCTTACAGCATTCTAATCCAACATTACACATAAAACACATGTGACAGAATATTGGACATCTTAATTATGTTCATGAATCAATCATCTAAAAGCATTATATACTGTAATGCTTAATAGATGAGTAGTTGGTGAATTTTATGAATATGAATATATGAATCATAGTTAAATAACTGATTAATAGTGACTAATACAATATACAGTTGCATATAGAGTGCTGTCGGAATGAGTCCTGAAACTCAGAAATGAGTTAGCATTTTTGAACTTCCGGGTTCCATTGTCCCGAAGGCCAGGTTTTTTTTTTTATGGGTTTTTGGTTAAATGTCTGTGGTTAACAGAGCGCTCAAGATATTTTCACAGTTTAATTCTACAGCATAAAATACTTCAGTAATACCTCACTTGTGAATTTAAGCTTTTTGTTTCTTGAAAAGGCAATTGCTAAGAAGTGGCTAAATGGGACTACGGAGGTTGTTGGGGACATTAAACGTCATCATGCCAAACAGGAAAACTCATCTACTCACTAGTCCACTTTTACACCCTTGTTGTGTTTATATTTGCATTCTTGCTAGTTATTCTAACTCACACTTCCCAATTTTTAGATTTTAATAAAAAAATGGAAGGAGTCTTCAGAAGCTTAATGGTGGCGACATTTGACGATTTAGCTTTTTACTTCAGGAGAAATCCTATTGGCTTTGGGTTGGCCTACAAAAATATATCATCCCTGCTGCACTGTATTAAACAAAGATTTATGAAGTATTTATTATAATACAACCATTTTACTTCATGTTCTTGAAATGTATTAAATGTAAGATAGTATGAAGTGTTGCCCAATGTTGGGATAAAACCCAGTGCCTATTCAGCAGTCTTTATATTGTTCACTTCCCTTTTTCTTGTTTGTTCTTGGTTATAATTTCTGTCTCTTTTTTTCTGTGAGGCAGTTTTATGCCATTTGCATTATAAAAATGTCATAAAACTATATTGTTCATATCACTTCATGTCTTCTGATACATTTGTGTGAAGATCAGACTTAAAGGAGTCATGAATTGCCTTATTTTATTATTATGTCCACTTATAATGATCTCAAAATGTTTACATCAAAAAACATCATTATTTAGAAGTAAAAGGCATTTTTTCTGTCTTGTTTTGACCCCCATCATCAGAACGTTCTGTTTGAATAGGCATGATTGATTGTAGACTCGTCCACTGCTATGATTGGCTTGCAGTTGTGTATGTTTGACAGCCTACATCCTTCAAAGATGGACACTGCTGTGATTTAGATTAAAAACACATAAGTACTCAGTACATATCAAACGATCTGTATTTACAGACAAAGCAATAGTGACAACGTAATAAAAACTGTTACTCACACTTATGTGGTGTGACATTATTGTCGGATCCAATACATTCAGCACAGCATAGTCTTTATTTTCAATCTTTCTGAAAATCCTGCGTCGAATTGTGCCTTGTTTGTGAATGAATCTGCGGTGAAATTAAGTGAACAAATGACCAAGTTCTTACTGACGTGGTCTGACACTTTAAAATAAAAATAAAGTTCATCCATTCTTTTCTAATGTTGGGATCAGAAGGAAGGCGATGTACAGCATATTGTTGTACCTGCAACAATATGCTGTACATCTGTACATTCTGTGTACCTGCGTTTGCCTCTCTCGTTATTTACACTACGTGTGCAAATCGGTGGGCGGGGCTAAAGAGGCAGTGCTGTAGAAGCAGGCGTTGATCTTTTCCTGCAGAGGCAGTGTTTAGCCACACTATTACGTCATAAAGTGGCGCATTCCACAACCTGTTATGGCAGATTGGCTTCAATATAAGCTGTTTTTAGACTAACGAGAAAGTTTTGAGTTCTGAAACTTACAGAATGTTTATATAGTACAATGTCTCTTATATGTCAAAAAAAAATTTGATTTCTCAGTTCATGACCCCTTTAAATTTTAGCTGTTGTTCACTAATAAACTTCCGTTCTTCCTTATCTCGCAAATTGTATTTACAGTCATGTTTTGCTTATTGGTTTTGTGACTGAAGTTGCCAAACTCGAATTGAACACTGGAATGAATGAGATATGAGAGAAAAATATACCCGTTTGCAGTTATGTTATGAAAACATTTTCAGTCTTTGGACTTGTTAAACCTTTGGATGTTAATGTAGACTATACTGGGGTGTTCCACCCTGTTCCTGCAGATACTATGTTGCCGAGTTTTGTTCCAGTCTGTTCCAACACCCATGCCTCTTACTGTCAAGCAAGACCTTGGATTAGGTTTGGAGCGAAACCCAGAAAGACTGGGTTTTCAGGAACAGGGTTGATTGCCTCAGTTCAATATGGCTATTTAGTCTCATCATGTTTTCATCTGTGAATGTTATGTTCTTGTCCACTTGTAGGGGATTATGCTGGCTTTCCAGGCTGCGGCCTGCTCAGGCTACACAGCACCTACCGGCATGACCTCAAGATCTATGCCTCTGATGAGGGCAGGGTGCAAATGACTGCTGCTGCCTTTGCGAAGGTCTTTAGTCACAACAAATACAGGTCGTCTAAGGTTTAAAGATATTAAGTTGTCAGAGGATGTTAAGTTGGTGTTGGTTGTCTGGCTGTCAGGGTCTCTTGGCACTGGAAGGGGAACTGACACCGATCCTGGTCCAGATGGTAAAGAGTGCAAATATGAACGGCCTGCTGGATAACGATATCGAATCCCTCAGTGGCTGTCAGCAGAGGGTTAAGGCCAGACTTCACGAGATCATGCAGAAAGATGAAATCTTCACAGAAGAAGACTTTGACAGGGTAAATCGAAGCATCAGACGGCTTTTGAACTAAGGGTGTATTCAGCCCTCCGCTGACTTGATATGAAAACACACCTGTGTCCACTTTATCTTATTTGTTTCTCCAGCTGGCTCCAACATGCAGCAGCTCTCTGGTGAACTCTATGAAGGCTGTGGAGAATCCAGTAAGTATGTGTGATCAAGTCTACACGCTTGTCCAGAGCCTCACCTCACAGATCCGCAAAAGACTTGAAGACCCCAAATCAGCAGGTGATTGCTCTGTGCTCATAGAAGAGTGAAAAACACATTAAAAGGCCAAAAGGAGTAACTTGTGAAAAAAAGACCTGAGTAAGTGAGTTGGTGTTGCCTTTCAGATTTACAGCTGTACCACAGTGAGACACTGGAGATGATGCTGCAGCGCTGGTCTAAGTTGGAAAGGGACTTCCGCATGAAGAGTGGCCGCTACGACATCAGCAAGATTCCTGACATTTATGACTGTGTTAAGTATGACGTGCAGCACAACATATCTCTAGGCCTGGAGGACACATACGAACTCTTCAAGCTCTCTAGAGCACTAGCCAACATTGTCATACCACAGGTGTGTGAGAAAATTCTGAAACTCATGAACTCATACAGCATTTCCTCAGAGCTGAAGATTTATTTTTATACAGTTTTTACATAGTTGCTTTAGCAACAGGTTTGTTTGAATACCGATATTTCTCCAAATATTTTCACTAGCTCTAGCTATTGCTTTGTTTGGGGAAAAAAAAAATCAGTTAAAATATTTTTTCACATATAACTCAGTCCTTGGATACCACAACAAAAAGTTAAATCTAAAAATTTAGTCCAACAGATAATCTTACTATTATCAATAGTCCAACTAACAGCCGTGTTATTTTAGTATCATTGACATACTAGTTTTTGTTAATATTCTGAATTCGATTTTATTTTTATATTTTCTGTTTTCATTTTAATTTTAGTTAGAGTTTTAGTAATTTTGTGTTGTTTTTGTAATTTAAATAAAATTAAAAAAAGTATATATTTGAGTGTTTCAACTGTACTACAACTGTCCTTCAAACTACTTTTTTAGGAGTACGGCATTAATAAGGTGGAGAAGCTGGATATTGCGTATGCCTACTGTCTGCCTTTAGTGAAGAAGATTCAGCTTGACCTTCAGAGGACACATGAGGACGAGTCTGTAAACAAGCTGCATCCACTGTGAGATGCCCTGTTTTGTCAATCTCATCTCTTTTCTTTTATTTGATCTCTTCTATTGAGCATGAGAGCTCACACTTGTCCATCTCTTTGTGTCCCAGATATTCACGTGGAGTGCTGTCACCAGGCAGGCATGTCCGAACTCGGCTGTATTTCACGAGCGAGAGTCACGTCCACTCACTGCTTAGCATCTTCCGTTATGGTGGCCTATTGGATGTAAGTATCATAGCACATTAGAAATTAATAGATTTTAAATGTAGTAAATTCCAACTTCATCATTACATCAAATGAAAGCTCTTGATGAGCTCTTTTTACTGCCAAAAGGACACAAGTGAATTCATAATTGGAGTTATTCATTAGAAACCAAAAGAATTAACACTGAAAATACTAAGCCAGTTGGTGCCAAAAGGGTGTAACTGCACTTATGCCACTTTGGCATTGAGAAATGTATTGAGGGTAAAGTCAAAATGACTGACACAACAAGTAAGCCTGGTAGGTCAACCATGAGAAGAAAGCAGTTTTTAACTACTGAAGTACTCCATGCTAAAGTGTACTTCTTTTTCAAAAGGGTAGAGAAGTGCAGAAGCTATAGCAGTAGTACAAATGAAAAGTAAAAGAGAGAACAAGAGCACTTTTTTAAGCAATTGTCTTTGATTGTGGTATCAGTTGAGTGTTAAAGGATGCATGATGTTTCAGGAGGAGAAGGACCAGCAGTGGAAGAGAGCCATGGATTATCTGAGTGCAGTGTCTGAGCTCAACTACATGACCCAGATCGTCATAATGCTCTATGAAGACAACAATAAGGTACATCCTGCTCTCACTGTCCGTTCTGCTCCTTTGAGGCACAGAATAAACATAAGTGAACTGTAATAACTGAGCTGTAAAATGTTTTATGTTTGAGTGGGGACTGTGCAGTCTCAATAGAGTGCTTCAAAGAAATGGGACAATTGTGATATTTTGTTAACTCAGGACCCATCCTCTGAAGAACGCTTCCATGTGGAACTGCATTTCAGCCCTGGGGTCAAAGTATCTGAGGAGGAGAGCGCTCCGATGGGCTTTGGCTTCCGACCAGCCTCTGCTGAAGTATACAGACTTTCCTTTTTTCCTTTTTCTCATTATGTTTGGATTAGATTGTTGTTCAGCTAATGATAGCTAGGTTTGTTTGCTGAAGTTTCCATGTCTGTGTTTGTGTGTGTTCACATAGAATGATCAGAAGCAAACAGACCCTGGTAGTTTGGAAAATCTCGTACAAGATGAGCCTGACCGCGCTTTGCCCCTTTCAGAGGCCATCAGCACCCAGAGGAAATCCCCTCTGATCCGGAACCGCAAGACTGGCTCCATGGAGGTATCTCACTCAGCCACCTACTATGCCAACCACTGAACAGTGTGCTTTAAAAAAACTTTTATAAATCTCTGTGGTGTCAAATTGACAGAATCAGGCTGGGTTTTCTTCATTTGTTGTGTGCACAGGTCCTGTCAGAAAGCTCGTCCTCTAAAGGGGGCAGCTATCGCCTCTTCCCCTCCTGCTCACGTCAGTCTCCAGAGATGAAGCAGAGCGGATTAGGTTGGTATCGTGTGTCTGTTTCTCACTCAGCCTCAACAACTGCTGTTTATCTCTTCTCCCTGACAGGAAATCACCCTCTGAATCCAATGCAACACTATATTGCATGTTATTTCGGGTGTAAAATCCATTAGCTGACTGCTTTCATTGATGTTACCAAGGAAATTGGTGGATACAAATTTTGGATCCAGAGATGGAGTTTGGTGTGGGAGTGGGATGTTGTTCATTTTTAGACATCTTGGTGGAATCATTCTGTGTTTCTGCTCTATTCTAAACTAGTGCTCTGATCTCTGATGTCAGTTTAGTTGGTTATCTTGACGCAAAGCTGTTACCTATGAAAGAAAGTGCCATGAATATTTCCTGCAGTTTTAAAACTTAAAAGTTTTGCATGGAAAAAAACACATTTGACAAGGGTGTAAATGAGTAAATAATCCTGCATGCAGTCAGACATATTTCATACCTAACTATCTGTAGATTTGAAATTATTAATTTGTCTAATCATATATTTACTATCAATGACATGTGAACGCTGACGTTCATATACTCATATACTCGTTCATATGACTCATATACTGAGCATACTCATCTGCCATATCACTGAAGTTGTTTTTTTTTTTGTATTTATTTATTTATATTTTATTTTTTCATAATTGTTCCTAATAGATATAAGGTATATACTTTCAAGAATATTTCCCTGGCAAGAACATTGCTTCTGTCTTTTGTTAATTAGATTTTGCTCTACTAAGCTTCTGTCATCGATGTCCGCCAAACCGCAATGGTTTTGGCACGAGTCATATATTATGGCTTTATAATCCTCTCACTCTCTCTGCAGTAACTGTTGTGTTTTGATTAATAAGTGCATGTGGTTGGTGTGCACACTAATTCCATGATCTAACCCCCTCTGCAGGCTCTCAGTGCGCTGGCCTCTTCAGCACCACCGTCCTGGGGGGCTCCTCTAGTGCCCCCAACCTTCAGGACTACGCACGCACACACCGCAAAAAATTATCCTCGGGCAGTTTGACCTATAAAGACGGTATGTGCTCAGTCCAGCTCCTTCTCTCATAGAGATAATAAAAGAGTTTAGAAGCTAGAAACTAGTTAAAGGGCACTTCCTGTAAATGTGAGTAATGTATATTTTAGGATTAAGAACATTCATTGCATAAGGTCTTGAGTGTGTATCACACATCTTGCTGTCATACTCAACATTTCACGTCTGGTTCATTTTCACGATCTTGAATGTGTGGTGTCCAAAAACTCGTGGGGTCTACAGTGCCATTCATCGTCTTTCATAAATAATGTCTTTGTTGACTTGTCATTTGTCATATTTTGTGAGCAGTGTTTTATTTTTGACATCATTTAATTGGAAACACATATGTTTATGTACCATTGCAGGAATCCAAAAAAGTTTGAAGCAAAAACATGGTAAAAATGTAGATTTTGTGAACAGCAAACTGAATATAAACTCTGACCTTGCCTTCCACTATATAAAGGGGCTATTTGCTACATGATCACTTTTTACAATTCAGACTCAGATACAGTGGGTATAGAAAAGAATCACTCCCCTTTAAAATAATTACATTTTGTTGCCTTGCAGCCTGAAGTGTATGGAATGCCAAAGCTGAATTCATTAGAAATAAATAATGTACAAAGAAATGTAAAACAGCAAATATAAATAAATAAATATACGAAGAAAAGTAAAAAAAGCAAAAATAAATAATTATTTATAATTTTATATCCTTATTTATGTATTTTTAATTTTTTTTCCACATTAATTTTTTATTTTATTTATTTATACATTTCTTTATTTCCACATTTATGTATTTATTTACGTATTTATTTATTTATTTATTTCCAAATTTATTTATTTCTACATTTATTTATTTCTACATTTCTTTGTCAGTAGGGTAATGAAGAGGGCGTGTTTTACCTCAGGAATAGCAATCTAGCCAGAGTAGGCCAGGGGTAAGCTTTGAGGCCTCTTCATCGCTGTCTATAGCGCATTGTGATTGGATGTTTACCCTGTCAATACAGGAGACAAACCAATGGGCCACTGGCTGCTCGCTTTCCTGGCGTGATGGTCCTCGGCACAAAAACAAAAAAAACCTTCTGTCGGCCCACCGGGAAAATGCCCGGTATGCCCGATTACCAATCCAGCCCTGATCACAGGTTATTATTTCAATTTCACGTGGGGGTTTGTTTCGGCTGGGAAGCATGCAATCTGTGATCGAGTGCATTTGCTGAAGCTCGCGAAAGCCTGCAATCGCTTTCTTATGCACGCTGTTTTTTTTAGGTTTCACTATCAACGCATACAACGCATGTTTCAAAGATTCGGGATAGAAGGAGACATCAGTTAGTTACTGTAGAAGATTTGTCGCCTCGCGCCACTTCCCGTAATGGGTTCTCTTGGTGTAGAATAAGATTTTGGCCATATTGCCCATCTAAATCATTCATCCCACACTATCAACAGGCGCATCATCTAGGCTTACACGTCTTGTACTTCGTTTGGGCACCACAAGGTGTCACTGTGGCCTCAAAGCTTACCCCTGGCCTACTCTGGCTCGATTGCTATTCCTGAGGTAAAACACGCCCTCTTCATTACCCTACTGACAAAGAAATTTAGAAATAAATAAATGCGAAAATAAATAAATGTAGAAATACATAATTAAATATATTTTGTATATTTATTTATTTATTTATATTAGCTTACACCAAATACACAAAATAATGTTATTTTTTAGCAACATCATATAACCCCTTTAATTACAGCCTTTAGTCTGCTGGGATTTGTCTCTATTAATTTTGCACATCTAGACTTTGCAATATTTGCTAACTCTTCTTTGCAGAACTGCTCAAATTCAGTTTAATTTGATGGTGAGCATTTGTGGACTGCAGTCTTCAAGTCATTCCACAGATCTTCAGTGGGGTTTTAGTCTGGGCTCTGACTAGGCCATGCAAGGAAACAGGATATTACCAGCTCCATGCTTTACTGCAGGAATGCTGTTATTTGGATGGTGAGATGGATTGGATTTCCACCTGACATATCGTTTGGTGTTGAGGGAGTGACGTTCTGATCCAGGGAGGGTCTGTGTTTTACCAAATACTTTCCACTTCTTAATAATAGACTTCACTGTGCTTCTAGGCATTGATAAAGCCTTTGCCATTTATTTGAATCCATCTCCTGACTTGTGCCTGTCCACAACTTTATCCCAGAGATCTTTTGACAGTGCCTTGCCACCCATAGTTGATTGTTTGCTTCAGTTGCACTACCAAGGACTGAAATGCTCCAGGAAAGCTCTTTTCATGCTGAGCGGATCAAAATGCCCACAGCTGATCACAGCTGAAAGTCAGATAGCTTTGTGTGCCATTGAGAAGGTGGTTAGCGACACCTGATTGAGTTTACAAGTCATTTTTAGGAGGGTGTGATCCTTTTTCCAACTCAGTTGGTGATTCTGTTTTTTGTTTTTTTTTCTGACATGTTGGTGTTATATCTTTCGCTTGGATGTTATAAGTTGCACAAATACAGCTGGATAAAAACAAAAAACTGTGTCCGTCTTCATTTCAGGCTGAAAAGCAACAAAATGTGATTATTTTAAAGGGGGAAATTCTTTTCTATACCCACTGTACACTACCGTTCAAATGTCTGAGGTATGTAATTTTTTTTTACATGTTTGGAAAGAAATCTTATATGTGCAAAAATACAGTAAAAACAGTAATATTGTGAAATGTTACATCTTAAAATCTGTTTTCTATACATTATATTTTATATTATGTAGAATGTATATTAAAAGGTTATGTATTCCTATTATGGCAAAGCTGAATTTTAGCAGTCTTCATTGTCACATGACCCTTCAGAAATCATTCTGATATGCTGATTTGGTGCTTAAGAAACATTTCTTACTATTATCAATGTTGAAAACAGTCGTGCTGCTTAATATTTTTGTGGAAACCTTGCTACATTTTTTCAGGATTTAAAGAACAGAAAGTTCAAAACAACATCATGTATATGAAATAGAAATTTTTTGTAATATTATTTTCTGTCACTTTTGATCAAATTCAGTTCATCCTTGCTGAATAAAAGTATTAATTTCTTTAAAAAAAAATCTTATTGATCCCAGACTTTTGAACAGTAGTGTATATTGCAGTTGTATCACATCACTTTATTTGGTAACACTTTACAATAAGATTCTATATGTTAACACTAGTTAACACATTTTACAGCATCTTGTTAATCTTGGTTAATATTATATGTAGGAATTTACAATAAATTTGTAACATTTCAAGCTTTTAACATTAACTAATGTATTATTTAAAAAATTCGAATTAACAATGAACAATAACATTAACCTAAACTAATACATACTGTAAAAATGACTGGTGATTATTAGTCTTGATACTTGATGTTAATAAACTGAACCTTATTATAAAGGGTTACCCAATATTACTAAATTCGATAAGTGGCCATTAGCTTTGGATTTCACTCTAATTTGGTATTTTATCTGAAACTGCATTGACAAATTGTCTCTCCGGTCCATACTGGAGTGCTCTCACATCCCCCGATTCCTTCCAGAATGTTCAGTTTGTACGCTCATGGTGAATCCTATTGTCCACAAGGTGTCAGTGTGACAGTGTTTGGAGTTCTCCCTGTTTCAGTTCCCATTTCCTGTGTCTTGTTTTGTTTACGGCTGTTTTGCAGTTCTAACTTTACTCTTCCATTTGTTGCTATCGTATACATGAGCCTGTTCATTTAACCGTATTAGCTTCAGTTAAAATCTCTGGCTGGTCTCTAGGACTGGCCGGTCATAGAACACGATCCCCAGTCTCTTTGTCTTCACTGTTGTGTGTGGTTGTGTCCTGTGAAGGCATGTGCTGTTACCCTACAGACTCCCAAAGTTGCTTACAGAAGCGAGGGGTCGATCTGACCGTCTCCAGCTTTTCATGATTCTGTCCAACATTTTGTTTGTTCTGAGAGATGACGTCTGATAAGATGGCATCTGTATTTATAGTAGAGAAGTGCCCATAAAGTGACAAGCCGAAAATATTACTGTAGCCAAAGTGTTATAAATAGATTCACTCGTTTAGAGTGGCAACTATGTGAAGACATTTAAGCAGTTAAGATAAAGATCGTCTTACTGTCATTTTTTTTAAAAATTGAGTTTATTTTCTCTACCTGAGCTAGGAATAGCCTCAATAAACCCATTTGTGAGATTGAAATCTTACTTCTTCGTAATAAGGAACATTGTCACTCTTTAGCTGAAAGTCTAAATCACATTGAGACACTAAACACTGCTCTTCTGCTTTCTGACCCAGTGTTTTTGAGTCTGTAGTCACAGTAGAAACCCAGCCCTACACTCCTCACCCTACTATCCTTGACAGTCTCACACCTTCAGCTCTGTAACACCATCCCCATCCTGTACAGGTGTACTGTAAAATATGGTAACTCTAGTGACCTTTTTTATTTCCTCAGAGTTGTTGTCTATGCCGGCAGTAAAGCGATTTTCTGTGTCGTTTGCAAAGCATCCGACTAATGGTACGTCTGCTTCTCTTCAAGTATATTTCCACTTCCTCCACCTCCCTTTGTTTTGCATGTCAATGGAAAACACTTTTCATTTTGGAATTTTTGGTCGGTTTAGTTTTCTTCTGTTTTCACGTGATTTCTGCCATGTTTCCTTCGACCTCTCCAGTTTCATCATCTTTTTAACCACTCAAACCCTTCCCACATACACCGCTATCGCTATCTGTAACCTCCTGCGGACAGCTCTCACTCTCGCCCAGTGACTCAATGTTAATCAGTTACGGATGACTGTTCGTGTGAATGAGTTTAAACACGTGTTTGTTTTCTGTGATTGATTGTGTGTGCACAAGTCTGTGGGAAGGTGGGTGTATTACACTGCAAAAAAATCATGTTCTTAATCAGTATTTTTGTCTGGTTTTACATTTGGGGAGCAAACTTATATAAGATACACTACGGTTTAAAAGTTTGGGGTCAGTTGATTTTTATTTTCTTGAAAGAAATTAATATTTTTGATCTATTTAATAAATCGTTGCTGTATAAGAATGAGACAGTAAAGACGTTTATAATGTTACAAAACATCTCTATTTCAAATAAATGCTGTTCTGTAGAACTTTCTTTTAAAATAGTATCACAGTTTCCACAAATATTCATATTAAGCAGCACAATCTCAATGTTGATAATAAGAAATGTTTCTTGAGCACCAAATCTGTATATTAGAATGATTTCTGAAGGATCATGTGACACTGAAGAATGAAGTAATGGGTGCTGAAAATTCAGCTTTTCCATCACAGGAATAAATTACATTTTAAAATATATTAAAATAGAAAAAATTTATTTATTTTTATAAATGTAATAATATTTCACTATATTTTTGTATTTTTGATCAAATAAATGCAGACCTCGTGACCATAATAGCTTTTGTTTTCAAAAACATAAAAAAATCTCTCTAACCCCAAACTTTTGAACAGTAGTATATGTCAGAGAGAATATCTTCAATTAATTTGTTAAAAACAATTTGACAGTGCTGAGAAAAACAAGTTAATTTAAGATATATTCTCTGCAAACGAGTTGTAATGTTTTATGTACTATTCTAAAGTAATTAAATTTAGTTTGTAATAAGGATGCTTTGATATTCCTACTGCAAAATAAATACATAAAAATACTACTGATTAAGATAATGATTTCTTTCTCTCGCAATGTACAATTATGAATAGATATTGAAGATAATGAATCTGTACCATTACTGGACAGCACACCAATAACTGAACCCTTCCCCTGTCCACAGTTGTCATTGCTCTGGTATTGTTGGACAGTGTTTTTCACTGTTTTGAAAGTATTTAAATGTAGCAGAAAGTGATTGTTAACAGGGAAATGGTTCACCTGTCACTCTTTTACTCCATTAATCTTCTCTCCAAGTTTATTTAAGATTAATGTTGTTGTGAATTGTAATTGGGTCAAAGACGAGACGTCACCATTTTGGTGTCCGCATCAAATGAAATTGACAAAAGTCCTTTTAAATACATAAAAAAGATGTTAAATGCAAGTGAAGTGTCTACTTTCATATTTCAAATAACTTTTGTAAAAATAAAATGTAAAAAAAATGTTACAAAGCGTAATGGTCCGAACTTTGATTTTTAAAACATATAAAATACCAAGTTACAAATATATATTTGTTTTCTTGGCATTTTCAAATGAGCTGATGATTGATCCTCTGCTGCCATCTACTGGTTATATTGGTAATTTCATGTCATTCTCATCTTAAAAGTCTTTGTTTTCCACAAGGAGACACATTTTTGGTAATTTGTTCATCTTCGAGAATCTTTAAAGTGAATTTTACTGCACAACAGTAGAGTTAAAAAAGTGTTGGCTGTGTTATATTAAAAGGACTATGTCTTATTGTTTTTTTTTAAGTATTTAAATAACCAGGGGACTTTTGTCCCCAAAATGCAGTTTGTCAGAGGTCATTCAGTGTAACAGGAACAAGAAGCCATTCTAGACAAACAGATCAAGAAAATGTGACTGTAAATGTGACAAAAAGTGCACATTAACAATTGGCCACAACAGGTGACCACGATGTGCATTTAATCCTCCAAATATTCGATTACACCTTGTGTCACATATATCTGTGCTGCGTCCCAATGTGCCTACTTATACTACTCCCTTAAAGTATGTACTCTTTTGGTGAAGAAAAAGTACACACTGTTGAGTGTGTAGTAGAAGAGTAGGCAAGCTTTGGGACATACTATCACGTCACACAATTGCGTCTTTAAAGGACCGCTCTGTCGCACCTGTTGCAAGCACCCTGTCACTGTAAACTGGCCTGTTTGGGCAATTTTAGCCATTAGAGTGTGCATGGATCCACACTTCAAAAATCGACCTGAAATAGTAGACCATCCGGTGACTTTTGCCATACTCTTTTCAACATACTATGCTTTTGGACACACTTATTCTAATCTCACATACTATTTAGGATGGATAGTATGAACGTTGAGACACAGGGATAGTCATTCGACAGTCTGTGACATCATCAAATGGCATCTGGAAGACCACCTGGTGTTGCAAGAAAAGTTTATTGCTCTTAAAGATAATTTCACCTTTACAAAAACATGTCATTCAGTAAAATGCCAAAAAAAACACTTTTATTGTTAGATTTTTTTGAAAAATAAGTAGATGTTGTGAATAATTGTGATTAACTTTACTGGCCAAGCTCAGTGTTTGATACAGGTGGCCAGTTGATTGCCTGCAATATAAGCTGAAGTAGAAGTTTTGTCATTCAGGGTAATGTTTTTGTCATTTACACGTCCATTACACTGAATGACAGTATCACTGTGTAAATCACAATTTTAGCATCTTACTTATATAACATATAAATTAGGAATATTTAGCACTGACAAATATATGTTAAACTTAATAAATATTATTATTTTAATGCATGTTTGTATTGTTTAGTGTGTGTTATTGATTAATTTTAGATGCCCACAAACAGAGAGAGCTGCTAGGCACTGTAAAAAGCTAATACAGTAAATGCAGACCTAGTAGCTGTGGTGGCACTCTTAAAGCCCGCTCACACCAAGAACAATAACTGTAAAGATAACTATAATGATAGAGAATAATAGCTTACCAATATTTCTGAACAGAGAGCCCCTTCTCACTACAGTATGTCACAAGTTCAGTAGAGGCCATTGAGGGGATTCTCCACCCAAAATACTGTTCCTGATAATGTCTTTTACGGTATGTTGGCAAAAAGAAAGTATTCATAAATGTATCTGCAAGCAACAATTTTTGAGACAGAGCAAGTCAGAAACAAAGTGACAAGCTAAGCAAGCATGGCAAGCATGCTTATTACTTTTCAACATCTGCTTCTGCCGTCATTTACTCAGGAATATTATTAAAACTAATTTAACGATACAGACTAATACTAAAACATTGCAATTATGGGCACAATGACAATATTACTTTCGTATATGGAAAAACGTCACTCACAGTAACAAACCATGGTCATTCAGCGTAACAGATATATTTATGTAAAAATGAAACAATTTACTTATTCTGACCTGTACTTATTAAAATACATAAAAGAATACATGATCATACTAAATGTTATTATATTTTAAATGACTTTCACTTCCTTACAAAAACGTCTTGCTGACAAATGAGTAAAACCTAAGGACATTAGCAAAGTATAAAGATTTAAAAATGAAACTTAATTGGTATTTGAGGGCTGCACTGTGATCCTTAAATATAGTCTTTTAATTTATCAAATGATTCTTGTTTAAAATATGCCGTATGTAAATATTGTTACACTGAATGACATTTTAGTAGGTGTCTTCTGTAAATTATGGTAAAAAATGTATGATAGTCATTCTTTTTTTTTGCTTAGAAAAACATGAAATTAAACAGGATACATTCTAATGTATGGGGAACATTTAAAGCTGTATTAAACTTTTATTTTTTTTTATGCTTGAAACCCCCTTTTCATCTTTGACCCAATTATGTTAAATGCTGTAAATGTTGAGCTATGAAACCAAGGAGTGTTTTACTCTGGTTTTTCATGGGAAGCAGCTTAAAATCTGAAATGCCACAAACGACAAAGACTAAACATTTCTTTCAAATTGAAATCGACATTTTCAGTTTATGTGATTAAAATGTCCTACCACACTTGCAGATACGGATGAACTAGCCGGTGTCTTTTGTGCTTCTCTACACTTCATTGATAGACACATGTGCTGTGTATAAGCTGCATGTTGATGTTATGTTGGTTAAAATGATCAGTGTTTTCTCTCTCGGTAAAAGAAACGTCTTGCATATGTTGGATGTCTGGAGATGTTGTCTAGTGTAAACAGACCTGAATGGAGGTGATAACAAAGGTCAAGAACAATGCAAAAAACTGCTTGTGAAATGATATGAATTACTGCAGTGTGTTATGTAGGTGTATTTGGACACAGTTCTGTATGTGTTCAGTACATCTCAGGCAGAGCTTAAAGATGGTCCCTGATCCTCCTACACAATCCCCATTCCCTGCCACATCCCACACACTCCTTTCACGTAGGAGCCTACAGCCATGTCTCTGTAGTTATTAAGAAATACTCGTTTACCTTCATGTCTCTGAGATGAGTGCATACTCTTTAAACAAATTCAGTTCATTCAGCCTATATCATTATATTTTTGTGTTTTGCTGGTAAAGTGTGTGCATATGTTGGTCAGGTGGGGATCAAATGTCCCCACGAGGATAGTTAAACCTGTAATCATCTACACTGTTAGCACCTCCCAATGGTACACATGATGAAACGGCTTAATAAAGAGACTGTATAATGTCTTAATAAAAAGCTTAAAGGTTTCTGCAAGGAGTAGGTGTAGTATAGGGTGTTACAAATATAATTAACTGACTTAATATAAATGGAAAATACACAGCATGATATAAAAAACAAATATGTGTATTTGTGTTGGAAGCATTGGTTATGATCTAATGACAAATACTGTTAACCTAATAAAACTCAAGTATGCACTGAGGCAGCTGATTTTTTATTTTTTATTTTTTTCAGGTTGTTGATCCTAAATTTTTTTTATCACCTCAGCTCTTTAATAGATTGTCCTTTATAAATTGCATTAATTAACAACTTTTACAACAAAACTGTACAAATAGAATAATTAGTTTTGTAATATTTTTAAATGATTGAAATAAAATAAGGAATCATTGAATTTTTTTAATTAAATAATTGAATATTCAAATGAAATAGATGAAATCCATATTTGTTACAATCATTAACATTACCAAAAGTGGTGGTATGGTAGAGATCTATAACAAGATATAAAAATGGCCTTTACACTTGCGTTCAAAAGTTTGGGGTCAGTAAGATTAAGTCTTTTATGCTCACGAAGACTGTATTTATTGGATCAAAATACTGTAAAAAAAAAAAAAAAAATTGTAATATCATTACAATTTAAAGCAAATGTTTTCTGATTTAATATATTTAGAAATATTTAAAAACTATTTTCCTGTGATGGTAAAGCTGAATTTTCAGCAGCCGTTGATATGCTGATTCAGTGCTCAAGAATCAGTTCTTATTATTATCAATGTTTTAAACAGTTGTGCTGCTTAATGTTTTTGTAGAAACTATACATTTTGTCAGGATTCTTTGATCAACAGAAAGTTTAAAAGGACAGCATTTATTTGAAATAGTCAATTAAATGGATCCTTGCTAAATAAAATACTTTTTTCAAAGAAAAAAATCCTACTGACCCCAAATTTTTTGTGTCATAGTGTAGTCTAATAGGGGTGTGATGTTTGACTCCTCTGAGCACTTTATTCACTTCAGGCACACAGGATGATGCTTCTGCCATGGCGGTTCAACCACCTCTATGGTGGTCTGGCTCAGGTAATGATATCTTTGTCCCACTGATGCTTTAATTCAGTCTAGCTGATTGAGTTAATCGACTGGGCCTAACTACACAGTGTCCATTTGCATGCTCAAGAATTCACAGTGTGAAGAAAAATAGATTTGTTTTGAAGTTCTCAATGTCAGTGTGGGTATGTAGACCATTTCTGTGTGTAGCTTAGTGAGTTGTTCCTTGAATCCCTTGTGGTCTTGTGCCTTAATCGATGGATGTTGACCCCAGGAGATGGTACTGTTTCCTCTGCACAGTACATGGTTTGTGAATGAAAGCTGTGGACTACAACGGACTTAAGTGATGCTGTGTGTCTGCTTGAGATTATCAGTCACTCAGGCTAACTCTGTTTAGGTGTGTTTAAATGTGGACAAGCGTCTGTTAAACTGTGGCAGACCTGTTGTGGGGAGCTTTTCTGATGGCATGCTAAGTAATGAAACGGTAATCTCTGTCCACAATGTCCCCATGAGGACCCCACGCCCTCAGCCGTCTGCTTTTCAAACCCCCTACTCTCCACTCTTTTCTTCCCTGCTCTGCCTCTTCTTCCTCAGAACCCCTGGAAGAGCACCAGGTAGCCCAGCTGCTGAGGCGCTTTTCCACCGACCCCAATATTGGCCACCCGTTCTGTTTGGACAGTGCTTTGGCCCACCACCTCCATCAGTCGCTTTTCCACCGACCCCAATATTGGCCACCCGTTCTGTTGGACAGTGCTTTGGCCCACCACCTCCATCAGTGCTCCTACCATCTCCGCCTCTTCCGCAACTGGTTAATCTCTGGCCAGGACCCACTAGAGTACCTCTACGGTCAGCGCTGCGGAGGTCCCTCCGTGCCCTGCTGTGCCGTGACTGCAGTAATGACCGCTGCCACAGCCGCCTTAGCTTTGCTCTAGCGCCTCTGCTGTTTGAAGCATGCTTGTGTTTTTTTGGAAAAGCAGCTTGCAGTGACACGGCTCACATATTTTTTTTTCTTTTTTTTTTTAATTGAAGTTTATGTAGGTTTTTTTTTTTTTTTAGCTATATAGGTATAAAATATATAGGTATAAATAAAAAAAATGTTGTGATTAATCTTGTGTTTTGGCCTTAACATAATACATCTAAAATTAAATTAGCTGTAATTCACCTCCTAAGCTGTTTTCCTTTCAATAGGATCACCACTGTTTGAAAGTTTGGGGTCAGTAAGGATTTATTTATTTATTTATAAAAACTAAAACTTTATTCAGCAAGGATGCATTAAATTGATCAAAAGTGTCAATAAATACTTTCTCATTGTTACGAGAAGATTCTATTTCAAATAAATGTTAAACTGAATAAAAATAGCCTCTCTATTCATCAAACAATCTTGAAAAAAATGTATCACAGTTTCCACAAAAAAATATTAAGCAGCACAACTATTTTCAACATTGATAATAATAAGAAATGATTCTTGTACACCAAATCAGCATATCAGAATGATTTCTGAACGATCATGTAAATTCTGAAAATTCAGCTTTGCCTTCACAGGAATCAATTACACCTTAAAATACATTAAAATAGAAAACAGTTATTTCAAATTGTAATAATATTTCACAATATTGCGGCTTTTACAGTACTTTTGATCAAAAAATGCAGCATTGGTAAGCACAATAGACTTTTGAAAAACATTCAAAACTTTTGAATGGTAATGTAGTACATTCAATTCCTCTAGTAATAAAAGAGAACAAAATAATATAAAAAAAATATATCACCCTCTTAGGTGATATTTCAGACTTTTTGAGAGAAATGAATTCCACCAAACAAAAGAGTGTAAATGACTTTTGTTAAAGGTCCCAGTCAGATTTAATTAAAATTAACATGAATTCATAAATTAATACTCATGCAAATTATTCAGACCAGTATTTATAAAGCGGACAGAACAGATTTAAACATGTCTGTACAGGAGAGGTTGGAGTAGCATTAGGGTGATCTCCCACTGCTGTGTGTTGGGGTGTGTGGTGTGGCAGATGCATGCCAGTGGCATCTTATTGCAACTGTGTCAGCTTACAGTCGCATCGGCTCTCTGACGTATCAGAAATGACTGACTTGCATGATAGTGGCACATGATTTGCATGCCACAGGCTTCCAGGGATTTGATAAATAAAATACTGCAATTCTCTCTTCCAAATGTGAGTTTTCACTTTTCACTTTTTTCCACAATGATTAATCAAACCTCTATTACTTCATACATAATCATACATGCACATTGTTATTATTTGAATTTTTTACTAAATTCTCCAGAATTCAGGGTCACTTTCATAAGTAATAGTCATAAGTGATGTATTGTCATGAAATCATATCTCCTTTTATAAAATTCACGCACTGATTACGTGATGATCCACAGGTGCAGTTCTCACATTCATTCCTGTTTTTATTATTATTGTCTCTGCCAGCTCCCTCCTAATTTACATGTGTTACATTGTTATTATTTGAATTTTTTACTAAATTCTCCAGAATCCAGGGTCACTTTCATAAGTAATAGTCATAAGTGATGTATTGTCATGAAATCATATCTCCTTTTATAAAATTCACGCACTGATTACGTGATGATCCACAGGTGCAGTTCTCCCATTCATTCCTGTTTTTATTATTGTCTCTGCCAGCTCCCTCCTAATTTACATGTGTTGCTTTAATCTACATTAAGAGTGTGGTTTTTCAACTAAAAGAAGTGCATAGAGACTCTAACAACTAATTAAAGGGACTTTTTTTGTTTTACTTGAAGTTGTGTGAGTGTGACATTACGACCAAACTGTGTAATTGTCTTTATTTTTAAATGTAGATTTAGATTTCCTGTGCAATACACGATAAGTCTTGAATGAATGATAAGAGGATGTGGTGGGTTTGTTTGCGTGCGTGTACGGTGTGTCTGAATGTTTTCCGCCCGTGACTATGGTTCTGTCACGAACAAGGGTTTGGCAGTAGGTGGAATGACTGTTGACACTGGTTCAGTGGTAATAGACTGTTGTGTCACTCTGGGTGCACACTGACGTCTGGATAGAGGACTGTCTTCTCTCATCACTTCTCTCATCTGCAGGTTTTGAAGGCTGCTCCATGGTGCCTTCCATCTACCCCCTCGAGACCCTCCACAACTCACTCTCACTCAAACAAGTCAACGAGTTCCTGACGACTATGTGTGAGAATGCAGGAGATTCCCACACCAGGACAACCAGAGGTGATGCCCATAGCACCACTCTAACATGGCATACATTTAATTAGGACAGTTTTAGGTCAGTCGCAGTTCTTTTGATACTGAAATAATGCACCTGTGTCCTAACTGTATGTGTGTTTGTCTCCCCTCCTGTAGCTCTCTCAGCCATGTTTGACTCCCAGAACCAGCCCACAGGGGACTCTTACATCCCTCACAGAGTGCTGTCCTCCTCTGTTTCACTGCGCCAGCGTTCTGATCGGCCACCGTGGTGTGAGTACTGCTGCCCTTAGCTACTTCACGTGGAGAAAACTCATTAAAACGTAGCCATTGTGCTAACATGTTACATATATGTTGGATGGACCTGATGTACAAATGATGTTTAATATATCACTGTGCAATTGCAAGCTAAATTCATACTTTTTGTGTGTGTTGGAATATGATTATTGCCTTCAGCGAAGTAACAAAGTTGACAGTAAAGGGGTTGACCGTACTTGTGCTCAAGATTGTGCTTAGAATGAGAATTAAATGTTGATATGTTATACAAACTTTTCAGTTATCAGTTGTTTACTATGCAAGGCTATTGAAACAGTGCTGACATTTTAAACACAATGATAAAATGGTGAAAAATATGAGGCTATAGCTTGTATTGAAGCCCTTGTGAAAAAGAGTTGCGCTTCAGTGTATTGAATGTGCACTTGTAGTGTTCTTCAAATCTTACCAGTATGTTTAAAAAAACACACAAAAAAACGTACTTGCAGATAATAACATAAGGCTACTTAAGTCTACCCTAAAGAAAGTACAATTTCAAGACTGTTTAAAAAGTGCACTTTGTAATAATGTGTCAAATCCAAGTATATCTTAAATTATTGTTTTAATAATCTTTTGTCAGGCTTAAAAGAAGTACACTTATTTTGATTTGTTGACCAACATACACGTGTAGCGTGCTTGATTATAATTTTAACTAGTGTGTTATTTGATATTACATTTGAAGTTAATATATTTTAAAAGTACCAACTTAAAGCTTCATCATTACTAATTTGTAATTACAAATATATTAAAGTACATTTCATTAAAAATTACATTACATTAAAGTGTATTTTAGTAATCTACAAAAATATAAATAGATCTTAATTTTCTTTTCTTTTTTTATCAAAATGTGCATATTTGCTAATACAGCAAAAAGTTGTGAAAGCACAGGGCTGAAACACGAAAAAAGACATTCTCATTATGATAGAAAACAGAAAAAAAAACATTTTAAAGTAAAGTTACTGAATTTGTGTTGATGCGTTTAGAAAAACATCTAGAGTAACACATAGTAAAAGTTGGCACTATTCATTGTTAAAGTCATTTTTTGCACACATATACAGTATATATGAGAGACACAAATGGCACCACTATTGCAAAACGAGCCAAATAATGTGTGTGTTTGTGTGTATTTCTCCATGCAGACAGCAGTGGTCCCTCCAGTACGGTGTCAAGCGCCGGCCCTTCGTCTCCCACTACTGCTGACACCTCCCCACGCTTCAGCTTCAGTGAGAAGATCACCCTCACACCGCAGAGCAGCGAGGAGATCCACCCAGCCCCTCACAACAACATCCACTGTGTGTCCTCCACATCTGCACTCAGCAGCACTGAAACCAGCCTCCCTTCTGAGGACCCCCACCCGTCAATACCATCTCCCATCCTGGAGAGACCCCGTGAAATAGCAGTGGACGGCACAGACTCTGCAGGCCAGTGTCTGACAGAGAGCCCCTGCTGTGACGAAGCGCCAAGTCCGGTCCCTGCGGAGCCCAGTGCTCCTTGCTCACACTTGGCCGACAGTCCGCCAACGGAGTCCTTCTGTGGGCTGCCCGGCTCTCTACCTGTGCTCCTGGAGCTCAGAGAGAGCAGCTCAGAGACCGGCTCCAGCGCCCAGACCCCGCTCACCCCTGAGGAGCCAGATGAGTTCTTTGATACGCATGAAACGGTTGATGTGTGGAGGGGAAGCACGGGGACCCTTCCCCACCCTGGCACTCCTCTAGAGGTGGGAGCTCCCCATGTGCCTGAGCCGTGAAGGAAACGCAGACGTGGCAGCTCCCTCATACGTGTGTCCTTCACCCCATCTCAGCACGCTCTCACTGTAGTGCCTCAGACCTTCATAGAGTCCCATACAAGTCAAAGTGGGATTTGCCTACGCAATTTAAGGGAAGTTGAGGAAATGGAGGCCCTCTCTGCGCAGATGCTCCTGTTGAAAATCTGCTTCCTGTGTAACGCCTCACTCTAGTCAAACGGCTAGTGATCAAACATAAGCTGTTAGACACACTGAAATTTTTTTCCGTGCACATATTACCTTCCTCGTCTCCAAATGACTGCATTTTTTCTTCATTAGCTGGTCTGGAAGATATTTTTCAAAGGGACATGGTATTTGATATTAGTCAAGTTGAACTCTTGAATAATGAACTTGCATAGCTTAATGTATTTTAAAGGGATAGTTGCCCTAAAATTAAAATGGTCATCAATTACTCACCCTCACGTCATTCAAAAACCCATAAAACTTTCTTCGAAACACAAATGAAGATGTTTTTAATGAATCCTGAGAGATTTCTGTCCCTCCATGGAAAGTCCATACAACCAACACTTTGACACTGCACTTTCAATAGAGATCAATAGAGAAAAATATCTTCATTTGTGTTTCGAAGATAACCGAGAAAGTCTTGTGGATTTGCAACGGCATGAGGGTGAGTAAAAGAATTTTCATTTTTGAGTGAACTATCCCTTTGAGTGAACGCTAACCGTTTTATTACTATTTGCCAAAGCTTGCTATACCACTGTCGTAATTTATTAAATCATTATAAAATACATATAAATGTAGACTATATATATATATATATATATCAGCTTACTTTTAACAATGAGACTGCAAATGAACAAGTCTCATTTTTTTATATTTTAGTTTTTATTTTTGTAAAACATGCAGTGCTCTCACGACTTTAAATAATTAAGTAGTGGTCTTCTTAGCAATTACATTTGTCCTGCTTTGTACTGCTCACCTTTTTGACATTGAAGAACTTTTTTGTACCATGAACCCTCCTGTTTGATCAAATGAAGAGTGCAGTGTGACACACAAAAATGTTTTTTCTTTTTCTTTTTCAGTGTGCAGTAAAAAAAAAAAAAAGAGAAGGTTTCTTTTCAGAAGCACACACACTACTGTTTTTCTGTTGATCTGAACCTGATCAGGAAAAAAACTGAAGTAAACCCTGGATAGTGGATGTTGTTTACTGAGCATGCAGAAGGTGTGTGTAAAATTAACTGACTCTCACTGATGTTGGACCAGCTTGTAAGACCTCTAGAATCTAGAGAGGAGCATTTCACTTCCACCCTCCTGCAGCAGCGTCTGTGAATTATTCCACACCGCTCGGAGTACAGTGAAGCACACTGATTCTGAAATCATCTGCCTCTGATAGATTCAACTCAAACGTGTCGTACTGTTGGTGCTGTATGTCGTCTGTGCAGTAGTATTTAAAGGGATAGCTCACCCAAAAATGAAAATTAGCCCATGATTTACTCACCTTCAAGGCATCCTAGGTGTATATGACTTTCTTCTTTCAGACTAATACAATCGGAGTTATATTAAAAAATGTCCTGGCTCTAGATAGAAGTCCAATAAACTGCATCCATCCATAATAAAAAGTGCCTCACATGGCTCCGGGGGGTGAATAAAGGCCTCCTGTAGCGAATCATTGTGTTTTTGTAAGAAAAATATCCACATTTAAAACTTTATAAACTGTGATCTCTAGCTTCCGCTAACTGTCGTACTCGGGTTCTCAATAGAATGCTGTTGTGGCGGATGACGGAGGATGTAGACGTAGCATAAGCTCCAGTGAGAAGTGTCTTAACGTTGAAGCGCAGAGGAGAGAGCAAAACAAAACACCGGTCACGAATTAGAAAACGAGGGTTTGTAATGAAAATTGTCAGAGGATTTCGATATAAGCCAAGAGGAGACTGATTTTCCTTTACTAAACAAAGGAAACTTTGCTTCCTTTGCTCCTGTAAACAAAATCTTGGTTTTCGCATATATATTTAGCATATTCTCACCAGACCTTACGCTACGCCTACGTCCTCCGTCATCCGCTGGAACATGACTCTCTCATGAACGCGCGTACGACAGTTAGTGGAAGCTATAGATCACTGTTTATAAAGTTTTAAATAAGGATATTTTTATTACAAAAAATGCATCAATTCGCTACAGGAGGCCTTTATTCAACCCCCCGGAGCCGTGTGGAGTACTTTTTATGATGGATGGATGCAGTTTATTGGACTTCTATTGGACTATTGAATCTCAACACCCATTCACTGCCATTATAAAGCTTGGAAGAGCCAGGACATTTTTTTATATATATCAGGGCTGCCAACTTTTGATTTCAGCTTGGAGTGAGAATTCTTTATTTTATTTTTTTATGGGGGGGTTCTTTGTTTTATTTGCAAAACAAATAACTTTGATAATGCTAACTTATTTCTACATAGGGCATACAGCATATTAGTTACTAACCTAAACGACGGACACGCATTTTTCGTAATCCGTTTAAATATTCACAAATAATATTTTATTTTAAAAAACACATACAATTAGGAGTTAATTTGTGCAAATGTTGTAAAAGCAAAACAACAAAATGTTCCTTGCCACATTCGGTTACGAATTACGTGAATCACGTAAATGATCAAAACGGTCGTCGAGTAGTTTGCATCACAGAATATTACTGTTGGTTATTTAACATTTCTGTTGTAAAACAGCTGTCAAATAATAAATGTTTTCCTACTTACCTCACACTCTTTCACTGTTAAAAAATGCCCTGGTGTCGCGTTGGAACAGTAAAGCCCCACCCTTCTTTGATTTGATTGGCCATCTAAATCATTCTGACATTGATGAGTGCTGTAGTAAATCAGCTCAAAAGGGAAATATTTATGACTAATTATAACTGGTTATGATTAATAATAAATATTTAGATTAGATCTTCGAATTAACTGTAGCAGAATCAATATTACCATTACTTGATCTGTCCGTCCACCGAGCAGACAAAATAATCATTTATCAATTCAAAGAAAGATTATTTTCCTGGCCAAGGAAGAATACCTTTCCTTATTTATGCAGTGCTAGCAGTAATTTAACATATGTAGCAAGGGTTGGAACATTCATTGACTTGAATTGTGAGCAGCAACAGAGACAATCATGTGTGAATATAAGGGATTTAATAAATGAAACTATATCTAACATATAACTAACTAAGCAAAACACATATATACAGAATGAAACAAAGTAAGGAAAAGAGAGAGGAAAGTAAAG